>NC_068990.1:31832338-31835913 GCF_001194135.2 Octopus bimaculoides | reverse complement strand
ATATATATATATATATATATATATATATATATATATCATACATACATACATACATACACATATATATATATATGCAGTATATGTGTATATGTAGGTTTATAGATGTATGTCTACACTTCACATACACATTCATACTTATGTATACATATATACATATACAAAAGTTATATGCCTATAAATTGGTGCATATAATATTTATGCATTTTATGTTTTACATTTATGTATTTAGTACAGTTTGAGCCTCAGTAGTTGTTGCTGGTTAGGTTTTTTTTTATTTGGTTATTTTCCCATTGTCTTTGTCTATCTATTTGTTACTTAGTAATGATTTTCATTGGCCTTGTAGCTAATATAAGAAACATTATGATTGTTATAAAAAATGTTTTGCAGAATATTATCTTCTTTCTACTCAACGTTCATGTTTTCCATTGAATGCAATTTATCTTATTTTTGTAGGCACCATCATTTTAGCACTTGAAATAATTATATGAAAAAATGGAAAATAAAAGAAAAAAAGGAAATAGAAAACATAAATACGCACATATATTTAAGTATTTATACTTGCTTGTATGTCGGATGTATGTATTTTTGAGGTTAGATTTCAAGAAAATTTGGGCTTGAAACTAGCCACTTACATAACTACTTCACATCAGATAGAAATCTGAAGGACCGGGGAATAAGTGAGAAGGAAATGCATTGGTCATGAAATAGATGGTTGTAGTTGAAGACGAGAGAGAGGGAGAGGGGGAGAGAGAGAGAGAGACAAGACAAAGTGGATGAATAATGCAAAGGAAATGATGTGTGTGTGTGTGTGTCTGTGTGCATGTGTGAAATCAGGCCTTGTTGTATGCTTGGCGTACAGGCATAACTGTGGTCCAGAAGTTCATTTCAAATACATACTATCATGCGTTCAGTCTCACTTTATGACATTGTGTACAAGTGTCCTTAACTATTTTGTGTTGACCAATAACCGTTGAATGGAATTTGAAAAGGGAAGAGTGTGCAGAAGTGTGTGTACACACACATACGTGTTCAAACACACACACACACACACAATGGATCTCTTCTCTAGAGCATGCACTGCTTTTGGACTTAACATCAGTCAGAAGAAGATAAAGGTCATTTCTCTTCACTACTAGGTCAAGATTCAAGTTTGGATGTGATTGGCTCTTTTATCTACGTCAGCAGCACTTTCTCTAGACATGGATCACTTGATCCTGAAATAAATCTGAGGATCAAAAAATCCAGCAATGCCTTCTGCAAGCTTAAAAACCATGTGTGGTCTGAGAAGCACCATCATCAAAAACCAAGCTCAGCATCTATGAATCGTGTGTCTTAACTACTCTTTTATTCTCTTCTGAAACTGGGACTTATATATCATTGTCACAACAAAACCTTGGGAAGATTCCATCAAACTTGCCTTAGGAAGATCTTAAACATCAAATACCAATCTCTAACACCAGACAATGTTCTTCAGCAAGTCAACTCATCCAGTATTGAGATGCTCTTCATATAATTAGATGCATTAGGATGGGAATCTTACTGGGATGAGGGATGACAGGTTACTCGGGCAGTTGTTTTACAGGCAGTTGCAATGTTGTAAACGTCCCAGGCATAAACCTAGGAGATACTTTAGGGATGTTGTCAAAAACAACCTTGAGGCTCTTACTGAGGATGTTGAGAAAAATAGTGACAGATGGCAGGAAATTGATTGGTTTGGAAAGAAATGATCTACAATGGTTGTAAAGTATTTAAAACATGAAAAATCAAATGCTCTTCAAATCTCCAAACGAGCACTTTGTGATCAGGACTTGACCTCAATCCTAGACACTCTCAGCCAGAAAATGTCTGTATCATCCGCAAAAGAGTCTGATTGGCCAAAGCCATACTTGCTAGTCATATGAGAAATCATTATGGCGCTATTAATTGAAGAGATGGTCTTCACTTGTAAAGAACTGACAATTACCACACACACACACTGTTGTCTGCTTTATCTCGTGTCCAAGTATTTTCTTCTTTACTGAATGCTTCCTTTATGGTGATGTTGTCAATGACTCTGTAGGCCAATTCTTGCACAGAAGAGTTGATGGAGGATGGGGTTGATTTTGCCGAGCCTTTCCCTCCTGTCGATTTCTTCCTTTTCTCTTTTGGTGGCTGCAAAGTTTTGGTTCCAATGGTGATGGAACACTGTCACTTGGTATGGTCTCAGGCTTGTGTTTTAAACAATTTAGGCTCAAGTCCAGTGGCCTTCAGTGTTGTTTTGAGTTGCTCCACACACACACACACACACACACATCTACACATATATATATACACTAGCAGAGTATCCTGTCATTGTCAGGCGTGTGTTGTTGTATTTTCCTCATTTGAATAGTGTTTTATTTCCTTCTTAAATGAGATTGGATTGGCATAGTCCTCTCCCCACCCGTCAAGGATGCTCAAAAGATCTCTGTTCATGGAATCAATGCAAGTTTGGCATGAGGTGTCAGGGCTGTATGTGGGTGATGTGTGGTTGTATGGTTGCATCATTTGCATAAGAGTGGGCATTGTTGAATGTGGCCATAACTAGGTCATTGATATATAAAAGGAAGTGAGTAGAGCTCAAAACAGTACCTATGTGTACACCAAAATTAATTCAGAGAGTGTCAGCAAAAGCTCTGTCAATGTATACCATGATGGTGTAATCTGATAGGTGGAGCCTGTATATGGGAAGCTTTGATAGGAGATCTGCTTTCTAGATATGGTTGAAGGATTTACTGATACTTGGTACAATAACATTGTTTTCACCTCAACTAAAAGCCCATGAGTAAGTGATATAAACAGATAAACCTCCACTGAATATAAACAGATAGGCTTTGTGGAAATATTACTGGTAGTCCCTGAGAAGAGAAAGGAGAGATTCAAGATGTTGGCAAAAGTCATTGTTAATGACTGTTTTCATTACCTTAAAGATATCAGAATTAAGAGAAATAGGACAATATTGTCAATAATGTCAGTGGTGTTGCCTTTGTATGGAATAAGACACATTAAAACATGCTTCCAAATGTCATGGTATAGCGTTATAGAGAGTGTGAGATTAAGAAGTTTGAGTAGTACAGATGCAAGTTCTTTGACTGTGATGGGAAGAACATTGTTAGTGAAAATAAAAACCATATAGTATAGTAGTTTGATCCAGCATTGCTAAGATTTTTATAAATCTTATAAATCCTTATTTCCCCATGGAATATAAACACAGAAAGTTATCTAATAGAAAAAAAATTAAGATGAACTATAGCTGCACCAAAACATTTGCTGTTTTCATAGCAAGTATAAGCTGGAGAAAAATTAACAGTACACAGATGCAAGAGTCTTCTATATATGTTTGTAATAACCTTGATACCTGCTTTACAAAAGGCATGGATCTTATTAGAGCATTTGTATTTTGAAGTAGGATCTTGCTTGCAAACAACAGTAAAACAAAAAGCTATTTATACTGCTGTCCTCATCCATATGCATCATGTGACCATACCAGCATAGTCTTCATATATATCTGAATGTAATATCTATCTATCTATCTATCTATCTATCTATCTATCTAT
>NC_068990.1:31827185-31832326 GCF_001194135.2 Octopus bimaculoides | reverse complement strand
ATATATATATATATATATATAATAATCTATTTATTTATGGAGGCATGTAGTTAGGGCATTGCAGTCATGATCCTAAGATTGTGGTTTCAATTCCTGGACTGGGTGCTGCAGTGTGTTCTTGAACAAAACACTTCATTTCACATTGCTCCAGTCCACTCAACTGGCAAAACTGAGTAATTCTGCAGTGGACTAGCATCCCATCTAGGGATAGAATGCATATGCTACAGAATCTGGGGAAGGGACTTTAGAGCTTATGGCTTGTGAAGGAACTTTGATGATTATTTACATGCATACACACACGCGCGCACGCGCGCGCTTGTGTGTGTGTGTGCATGTAGAAAAGTACTTTGGGAGGTCCTGTATGAAGAGACAGACATGATAGTGTAAAGAACAGATAGAGAAAAAAAAACAAGAACAAGTTACAGCAGCAGCAGCAGCAACAGCAGTAGCATTAGTAGTAGTAGTAGTAGTAGTAGATGGATAAACTCGGATGCAAGAGAACAAGAATAGCTGCTTTAATATTTCCTCTTCTTCTGTTTTAAACCCTACTACACTTTTCTGGCTACTTTACTGTTTTTAATCTGAGGTGAATAGGGTGAGGGTTTCAGGTCATCATCACCACCATCAAGACCACCACTGCCACCCCAACCACCACCGCCGCCGCCACCACCATTGCCAAAACCACCACCACCATAACAAGTAACAGCAACAATGACAACAACACCTTTAACGCTGTTATTGTCATTATCATTATAATAATTGTGCTAATCTGATTTAATCCATTCTTCTATCTTATGTCTAAGCCCACTCCTCCTCTTCCAATCACCTACTTCTACCCCCTCTCCCTATCCCTCTAGTTACTACTACTTGCATCAGATTTCAAAGTCTGTACTGATTACAGAGATTTTATCTTGTTAGTGTAGTTCATAGAAAAAAATGAAACAAAGTTCATAATATAAAATAAAAAAAGCAATAAATAATATCTTCTATATTGGCAGTGAGAAAACATGTTATACAGAGGGCTGTTACAAAACATGAGGGGCAAAAAGCTAAAATATAAATCCAATACTAAATATATATATATATATATATATGTGTGTGTGTGTGTGTATGTGTGTGTGTGTGTATGTGTGTGTGTGTGTATAAGATACAGATTAGGAAATAATTTTATTCTCAAACGCAGGATAATGCTAATAATATAGCATGAACTGGATAAACTATCCATGTTTTACAGAAAAAAATCTGACTGCTGACAAACTTTCTGCAAAACCTGGATAGTTTATCCTATTCATGCTATATTATTAGCATTATCCTGCGTTTGAGAATAAAATTTATTTCCTTACCTGTATCTTTCAATACATCTCAATGCTTCTAAAGCAAACTTTGTTGACTTTCAATGTAAGTTGAATTTCATATATATATATATATATATATATATATATATATATATATATATATATATATATATATATATATATATATATATATATCCACAAGCTTTCAATAGTCTTTCAAATGCTTAAGATCTTCCTGATAATCTTTCTTTCCCTAAGAGGAAAACTTTCTCTAGAAGCTCTACAGGACATTTTATTCCAATCTCCTTCAACCATTTGTCTATATCTTTGCTTACAGTTCCCATGCACCAATTACTATAGGCGCAACCTTTACAGTTTTCATATTCCTAATTCTTGCAATTTCAAATTGTAAGGTATTGTATTTTTTTATTTTTCATCTTCTTTCTTTATGATCCTGGATGACTCAATTAGTAAGCAACTTTGGTTTTCTTTGTCTATTATTATTATGTCTGGTCCATTATTTTCTAGCTCCTTGTCTGTTTGAATAGGAAAGTCCCACAAAATCTTACAATTCTCTTTTGACCCAATGTTCATACCATGTGTCTCCAGCATCAAATCCCCATTTCTGACAAAGCTTCCAGAGTAAAACTTTTAAAACTTGGTCATGTCTCCATTTCTTATATTCTTCCTGTGTCATCTTGGGACATTCTGCAACAATGTGTGTCACTATCTCATTCCAAGTTCCACAGACTCTACATTTTTCTGACACATTCTCCCCATATACACTTTCCCTCAAATTATTTGTTTTTATCACATGATCCTGGACTGCTACAGCTAGGCTCTCTGTTTCTTTTTTTTAACTGCCCCTTTTTTAATGAAGCCAGGATTTTGTTTCACATGCATCTGCAGTGGCACTCCAAAATTGACCGTGCAGAGCTTTCACTTATCTCTAACATGCACTCTGAATTTTATTCTTGTCTTTTTCTCCTATTCCACAATTGATTACGTGTTCCTTATTCACTATCTTTAGTAATTTCTCTGGGCTGTTCTGTAAATATTCTGGTAGGTAATTAAACCTCTTCCACACTGGTCTCTCTTCAGGTACAGCTGTTTGATATCAGCTTTTGGATGGAGGGCTCCATACATTGTCCACAGCTTCCTACTTTTTCTGTAAAGTTTCTGTACATTGCTTTTGGTCCAGTCTACAATTCCAACTCCACATTTGATTAGGACTCCTGCTTTTGCATTTATTGCTTCAATAACATTTTTTTGAATTTAGCTGCCTGCAATAATTTTCTCACTCTCCTTGTATACACTCTACTGATAATTTGTATGATTTCTTCATGTTTTATTTCATCTGTTTCCAATATCTCCAAATACTTATACCACTGTCCTTTTTCAACCACTTTCACTCTTTGCCCATTTGGCATTTCGATTTCCTGGCTTCCTTCAAATTTTCTTCATTTCATTTTCAACAAAGCACACTTTTTGATCCCAAATTCCATACCTACATCGTTTGAGAAAATGTGAATGGTAAGTATAAGACTTTCAAGCTGTTTCTCATTTTTCACATAAAAAGATGACTTATCCGACCATATCCTTTTCCCAAATCATAAGCTGTTTTAACTTTTTCCAATATCAAACTGAGTGGTATCATGGCCAATATAAATAGTAATGGAGATATGCGATCACCTTGAAATATTCCATGTCTAATGTTCACTTTTCCAAGTCTGTGTTTACCTCCAGTATTCCTTTGTTTTCCTTCAGTATTCCAATGTTTCATACTTTCATCAACCATTTTCTCCATATTTCCTGCCACTCCAAATGTGTTCATTGCTTTACTTGTCCAACTATGTAGTATTATGTCATATACTTTTTTTGTAATCTAACCATGCTACATTCGGTCCCATCAATCTGCATCTACAATTCCTAATTATCATTTTAGTAACTAATAAGTCTTGTTACCCTACTTTGTTTCCTGCATCCCTTCTGCTCTTGTGGAAGTAAATTGTTACTTGATCTTGTGCTGCTGCTAAAAATTATTATTATTATTATTATTCAGTAGTTTTCTTTTTATAACGTGCTTTCACTTCACTACCGAGCGCAGCTCTGTGTGCCTTGGGTATGTGCTGTGGTTTGCTGTGATGCTCTTATGGTTACTGTATTGAAAGTGTTTTGCGTAGGATGTGTGCAGTGCCCAGTAGTGAAATTTTCTGTATGTTATATGTATTTGTAAGTCCTGGTGATTTTGTTATGTATTTGTCTGAATATTTTTTTATTATACCTAAGGCACCTACTAGGAATTGCTTCTGTTTTTAGATTCCACATTCGAGTTACCTGTATTTCCAGGTCTTTGTATTTTGAAAGTTTCTCCATTTCTTTTAGGGAAACGTCATCTGCTGGTATTGATACATCAATTAGAAAGCATTTTTTTCCTTCATGATCTTTGACAACTATATCTGGTTTATTGGCCTTAATTTCTCTATCTGTGTGTATTGGCATATCCCAGAGTATGGTTGCTTATTATTATTATTATTATTATTATCATTATTATTATTACTATTACATGAGGGCATATGGCCTAGTGGTTAGGGTGTTCCACTCATGATTGCAAGATTGTGGTTTTAATTCCTAGACCGGGTGGTGCGTTGTGTTTTTGAGCAAAACACTTCCTCATACATTGCTGTACAATCACTTCAATGCCTGATACGTGGTACACTGTGCACCTGTTCATTCGATATTATGGAGTGAGTGAGCTAATGTGTAACATATATTTAATCACTATAGGCAAAACATTTGTGCAGGTCGTTTGGTAAAAGCTGAGCGTTCATATGTCATCTTTGATGGGAGAGTCCACCATTAATATTATTATTATTATTATTATTGAATGAGAGAGCAGTGCATGCCATCAAAGTGACACTGGGGAAAAATATATGAAGCCCACTATACCCATCATGACTACCTGTCTGATAAGGGTACACTAGGCACATGCATCACAACCATGTGTGCAGCATGGTGGTCTCATATGAAGATATATAGTGCAAGACGTTGCAGGTAGGACCTTGTTAGAATTTTCTTCAGGTCGAGTAACCCAAAGGATGTTGAATGAAATACCCATGCTTCTAGAAGTGAATAATTCAAATCCCAAAGAATTCTTTTCAACATATGGCTATGATGCACCCCCCCCCCATTACTTCAGCGATGCAGATATTGTCAGCCACCAAGGGACATGCTCAACTGGTTAAGGTCAAGCAACTGACAAGCAAATCTGAGGTATTGAGTAGAATATTTGCTGTAGCCCATCTTTTATACCAAGACAAAACATGTACAGGATAACACTTCCATTCAATTAAGATCGGAAGCCATGTGAGCCAGTACCTGGTACTGCATCCTAGTATAACTATTATTGTTATTGTTATTATTATTATTATTATTATTATTCAGTAGTCTTATTTTTATCACATGTTTTCACTGCACTACCGAGTGTAGCTCCGTGTGCCTTGGGTATATGCTGTGGTTTGTAGTGATGCTCTTATCTTTATTGTATTGAAAGTGTTTTACATAGGATGTGTGCGGTGCCTAGTAGTGCTACTTTCTGTATTTCATATAAAAAAAGGGTACAAAAAGGTGAAAAAAAATCAAAAGTGTTTCAACTCTGTGTGTGTGTACATATGTATACATTTATATGTGTGAATAGCATAGTCTGTAGTGAATGTGGTTTTCTATACTATGTCACAGTCCACTTCCTTCCTTATGAAGTGTATCTGTTTATTTATATATATATGTGTGTGTGTGTGTGTGTGTGTGTGTGTGTGTGTGTGTGTGTGTGTGTGTGTGTGTGTGTGT
>NC_068990.1:31824263-31827009 GCF_001194135.2 Octopus bimaculoides | reverse complement strand
AGAGTTAAAGTGCTGTTTGATTTTTGTTTCACCGTTGATTTTTCACCATCTCACTTCCATTGGTGCATCATCCCTTCCTTTCTCATTCCTATGTTGTGATGGAGAAAGAAGATACACGACGCTCTCTCACATTGCTATCACTTTCTCTCACTCCCTCTCAGTCATGGGTATTACTCTCACTACTTCTCCTTCACTGAATTCCTATTTTCTCTTCTCTCCCTTCACCATTCACTCCTGCAGGATTTTGGACAAATATATATATATATATATATATATTATTATAAGATCTGGTAATTAGTCATATATTAATATATTAATTAATATCGATTAATTATCAGGGGGCCAGCACATTTAAAGAATCAAAGAGATTCAGAAATATTATCTGCAATCTCAGGGGATTAAGGTACATTTTAAAAATAACGTCGACCACTAACGTGGACAATTAATGCGCTAGAAATAGATCACATTTTGTGTCTATTAAGACCTAAAAAGTTCTCAACATAGGTCTTAATAGACACAAAATGTGATCTATTTCTAGCGCATTAATTGTCCACGTTAGTAGTCGACGTTATTTTTAAAATATATATATGTATATATGCAACCATATAAAAACACTACACTCATTATTATATTAAGAGATTATTATTATCATTATTATTTTCATTTCACTCCTCAGAGCTCTTGATTTAACATGTTCTGACTAATTCTGTAAGAGTGGACAACAACTTGTTGTCAAGAGTCTCACAAAGTCTCTTTCCATGATTAACATACAAGTACCAATCTCAAAATCCTTGCCGTCCCCAATTATTATTGTTGTTGCTGTTGTTGTTGTTATTATTATTTCACTTAAGCATACCAATGCTAAAAACATAGTGTTAGACCTTAATGTACTCAGTATATAAGTTGGAATAATGAAGTCTTTTGAAATCTTCTGATACATACATTTTAGGTCTGCATAATATACAATAGGGAATGCATCCATTATGTAAGATCCTCCTCAGTTGCTACATTAAAAAATATGAACCAGTTGATGGAAATATTTCAGTTTATATGATCAGAGCAGCAAGTCATCTACTATATTAGCGGGATGAATATGTATAGAGAGGGAGAAAGAAGGGAGAAGGAAAGAGAAAGAGAGAGAGAGAGAAAGGAGAAAAAAGGAAAAAAGAGGAGATATATAAAGTGAGGTAGCGGGAAAGGTAAAGAAAGGAAGATGTATGAATGGATAGAGTTGAAAAGAAATGGGATTATTGTATCTGTACGTTTGCATACAAAATCTATGGAAAAGAACACAGAATAGAGAATTGAGAAAGTCATAAATTGAGAGGAGAGGATTTCTTTTTTAACAACACGTTCATAAGAGATGTTCTCTGGATAAATACTGCAGTAACTTCCCTATTGACATTGTATGAGTCACAGATGGCTATTTTGGTTTACAACTGCCTCAATTGCGTATACAGGATTTTTATTCAGTCGGGCGCTTATTCGCAATATCAATGAATATTTTATTCACTTTTTCCTACACCTGAAGCGACGAATTCTCACTGGAGTATGTGGCTGGCTACAAGTACATGCTAATGAAAAGATCCCAAAAAGGTTGGGCATTCCCTCTGGTTGTTTCATCTCATTATATTTATTGTTTCTTTTAACGCGGTACGTCCATAAGGAATGTTCTCTCATGATAAATACTGCAGTAACTGAACTATCGACATTGTGTATATTTGAAGTATTTTTTCTCGAGTTTTCTCACAGTGTAGCTTGAATCATAACCGGATAGTGGACCGTACGTAATACAAGCCCGTCCACTTATCGCCCTACCCGAGTAATAAACTTGAAATAGCCCATATTCATTAAATGCTATTCGTCTGTCGCTAGAGTGACTACTTTTTCGCTGATTCTATTAATAAGTGAACTATACATACATACATACAAAAATACCCTGTTGTTGATCTTGAAATTCTAATGAAGGAGCCTTGGATCTAGGTTAGAAATCGACTCTTTCTCTATTGGCATGAAATCTTGAAATAAAACTGAATAATAACATACATACATACATGTAAAGAAATACATATATACTAGACTACTACTGACCCGTTGGGTTACCGGGAAAGTCTGCGTTATCCAACAGCGGAGTTTTGATTCATGGTTTTTTTTTCTTTTCCAGGTTATTTCGCATGCTTTCAACGAATGTGACATCGAAACGGCCTCGTTTCCCCACAAAAGGAAAGATTTGGCTGCTATTTCTTGCATGCCTTGCTACCATGTAGCAGGTATTTCGGGTTCTTTATCGCAAATAGCTGTTACGTGGTAACAGGGAGTGCTAGAATTAGTAGCCAAATCTTTGGAAGTGAGATACGTTGAATGCACTCGAAAGAAACCTATTTCCCACCGAGGTTACAAACGGGTCTTTTACGAAATATTTACCGTATTTTAAAAGTTATTTTCACTTTAAAATATTTTTTTAAATATGCCAAAGAAACTTTGTAATGCACTTGAAAATAATTTTTAAAATATTAAAATATTGTCTGTTTAAAGAAAGCTAAAATGTAAATACTTATGTACAAACAACTTACATTTTTGAAATCACATTAACTTAAAAATATCTCTAAAGGATTAAAGTATTGTATTTAACAAAAGCGAAAATAGAAACGTTTACTGTAAAAAACAAATCGTAATTTTCTGTTGTCAAGTTACTGTGTTTAATCGAAAGGCATGAGTTTCTTCCCTATCAAGATTAAGTTATTTT
>NC_068990.1:31822122-31824060 GCF_001194135.2 Octopus bimaculoides | reverse complement strand
AATGTACTAGCTGGTGTACCCGGTAATTCCCAGGGGTAAAGATGTTATATTTAAACGCCTTATTTCGACACCTTATTACTCTGATATAAGAAAGCAATTTCGTTATCACTGCCACAAAAGGTGTATTTTCCATCACGAAAAAGTACAAAAAACTGTCAGCCGGAGAAAGAAGAGATTGTCGGAGGTTGGTGAGAGAGGTTTTCGGAGATTGGCGAGAAAGATTGTCGGTGGTTAGCAAGAGAGACTGTCGGAGGTTTGCACGAGAGATTGTCAGAGGTTGTCAAGAGAGATTGCTGGAGGTTGTCGAGAGAAGTTTTTGGAGGTTGGTGAGAGAGGTTGTCAGAGGTTGGCAAGAGAGGTTGTCGGATGTTAGCAAGAGAGTTTGTCAGCGGGACAGACATCTTTGTTCCAAAATTTCAGTCTTGCGAGGCTTCGTGATACACAATGTTTTTGGTTTTTCCCTTTGGTGCATAGATGAATAAATTTTCCGAACATCCGACATAGAGCTGTCCGTGAGAAAAAGCAGGATTGGGACACACTTATTAAATACGTTCTGGAATCAAAAATTGATCTATTGTCGTCGAAAAAGTTTAACTGGAAAAATGTAGAACTATCGGAGTTATGGGCATTCAAAGTGTAATCAAATGTAATTGAAAACCCTGCATGCATTGCCAGCATTTAGTTATTTGGAGATGTTGAAAAATGTCTATTAATGCAATGTCTAAATTAATTACAGCAATATGTATATTACTGTTTAGATATTGAAGTAGAATAGACAAAGAATAATTGTTTGATTTAATACATATCAAATATAATGAATCGGAGACTTACTTGAGATCGCTGTTGTTGCATTAGAGCAGCTTGTAAAGTAGAAGTACCCGCTCGTACTCGTAGTCATCGTGGCATTTTAAAGGTTAACTTTATCAAGGCTATTTTATTAAAGCTAATATATAAATGTAGTATATATAAGCGTAAAAAAAGTATGTATGTATATAAATGTATGAATGAAGTCTTTAATGTTATTCAAATCAAGAAAGTGCAATAGAAAGGTTAGCGCAAAAATGTATGTATGTATGTATATATGTATGTATATAAATGTATGAATGAAGTAGTTAAGGTTTAAGATTCAAATCAAGAAAGTGCAATAATAAGGTTTAGTAGTTCAAAACAGTGAGTAGTAAAATGCAGAATTAGGTCTGCTGATCTTGAGAATCAAATATTAATCGCTTCGCTAAAAGCTAACAATTGTAAATGCAGGTGCTATGGGTTATTTCCCTTGGGTGTTTAAATAAAAATATTAGTTATATGTAGTAGATATAAGGATCCCTTCCAGGGGTCCTATAATCGATGTTTTTCAACAATCTAAGTATGTCACGAGGTTTCCAGACATAAGTTCTACTCACGTGTCAAGTTTCATCAAAATCGATAAAACGATGTAGGAGGAGTTAGCTAACAACTCCACAAACACACACACACACACAGACAGAATTTCCCACATATGTGGTATGTGTGTGTGCTGAGGCACGTGGCTTAGTGGTTACGGACATTCGGCTCACGATCGTAAGGTCGTGAGTTCAATTTCCCGTCGACGCGTTGTGTCCTTGAGCAAGACACTTTACTTCACGTTGCTCCAGTCCACTCAGCTGGCAAAAATGAGTTGGACCTGTATTTCAAAGGTCATACAAAGTCACACATACACACACACACACACACACACAGATATAGATTTATATACGACGAACTTCTTTCAGTTTCCGTCTACCAAACTCCATTCAAATGGCTTTGGTTGGCCCGAGGCTATAGTAGAAGACACTTGCCAAGGTGCCACGCAGTGGGACTGAAGCCGGGACTATGTGGTTGGGAAGTAAGCTTTTTACCATACAGCCACACCTGCGCCTGTTAAATATATATATCATGTATAAATACATAAAACGAAGG
>NC_068990.1:31812410-31822112 GCF_001194135.2 Octopus bimaculoides | reverse complement strand
GGTTCCAGCTGATATGATCAACGGAACAACCTGCTGGTGAAATTAACGTGTAAGTGGCTGAGCACTCCACAAAACACGTGTACCCTTAACGTAGTTCTCAAGGAGATTCAGCTTGACACAGAGTGTGACAAGGCTGGCCCTATGAAATACTGGTACTACTCATTTTTGCAAGCTAAGTGGATTGGAGCAACGTGAAACAGTGTCTTGCTGAAGGACACAACGCGTCGCCAGGAATTGAACTCACGACCTTACGATAGTAAGCCGAATGCCCCTAACCACTAAGTCACGCGCCTTCACAACTATTCAGATATACACACAAATTAATCCAAAATAGGTCTTACATATCACATTTGATGAATATGTAAGCTTCGTTAGGTTTCTAATACGCTTGCCAATATAATATATTCTAATCAGTGTTGCAATCAGAGATAATTTTGTACAGAACTATTTTCTTTAACATTTTCCTTAGTTTAAATTGCTTCTTCCAAATAATTACTACACCACCGTGCCATAAATGGTCAAGAAGAGACAGAAAAAGCGGCGTCAAAGCAAAATTCTATATGCAATTAGATTTCATTTATTTTTAGAACTTCTGTACATAGAATAAGTAATCCAAAGGAAGAGTTCAAAATTACTTTAATACCATTATAAACATTAAACATTGACAGTTATGTTGATCTACCCAACTAATTCGAAGCATTGCAATAGCACACACTTTCTTTTACTGCAGTTATTGCTTTTCAAGTAGGAATATACCAAAACTTGTCTTAATCTTAACAAGATATTGTTTTTTTTTTTTTTTTTTTTTTTTTTGCTTTCTCGTGTAGTTAACCCCTATGCATCTGTGATCGTAATTCATTATTTTGGAAATAAATACCTTCGTTCTGGGTTGTTTGAATAATTAATAACGTCAAAACACACATATTTAGGACAGCAAATGTGGCGAGGAGGAAACTGGCAAACACAACCTCTTGTTTGATCTCGTTGACTTTGCGTTCACAGATTACCAGTTGATTGAAAAGAAAAACGATTGCTAGCAAAGTAAATATTTCAAAGACTTTCTCGAGTGAATGTTTAACACTTCCAGCGTAATTGTCGAAATCCATAGCTTCATCCATATGCTAACTGGTGTACGAATTTGCTCAGTTTTTTCTTTTTCTTTTTTAATCTTTACACTATCAGAAACTTTTAATATATTTTCCCTGAACAAATTATTGAAAGCTTTTGATGACGTTTCATTCTTGACGTCACTGTTACTTTCGAGACACCGCCTTTAGTTACAAAGATTATTCTATAACTGACCTTACTGGAAGCATCAGAAATTTGCTTTCGTATTATTTATGACTCTTTCTATTTAGTGACAGAGATGATCCACGATTTTGAAACCATGAAAACCGATTCAATCTTCAAAGCACATTTTTTTCATTATGGCTTACATTTGTGAATTAGTACCGCCTGGTATATCAGAGATTGCACTAACGACCTTACAATCGTAGTTAGCTTAGCCGTCATAATGAGGTCGTACCTCATCGTTCATTCGTGTAAAGTTGAAAAATTTTTCTTTTTGCAATTAGATAATCACGCAATATAACAGTTGACTACATCACTTTCAACTTTACATTGGTTACCACTGTTATGTAGGCAGTAGTTATTGCTTTTCTGTATTTGTTAGTGTCATTTCTATTTGCAATAATTGCACTTGTTTCTCTGAATCTAGATAACAGTCGATCAAAAGCTCCTCAGGTGTTGGTGTTTAATGTTAACGAAGGTATTGTAACTACATTATTTACATTGCAGAGCATATGTTATAATCAGTTTTTCTTTTCTTTTGTATGATAATATACTTATTATGCCCCCCCCCCAATCTTTTTGGGATTAAAATCTAAGTTAAAGAGATTGCAGGACCAACTTTTACATGATCGCAATTTAC
This sequence comes from Octopus bimaculoides, assembly GCF_001194135.2. NCBI lineage: Eukaryota > Metazoa > Mollusca > Cephalopoda > Octopoda > Octopodidae > Octopus > Octopus bimaculoides. The sequence continues at coordinate 31,820,182 of NC_068990.1, read as the reverse complement.
TTTTCTTTATAGAATCATCTTCAGATTCAATGCATCCGTTACAATGTGGTATTACTTCGATAAAAAGAAACGACAAAAGTGAATTATATATTTCACTGCACAGCATGTTTGCATTTACAAAATGCTTTGTAATAACATGATAATAGCTTGGTGAAACGGTTATTTCCGATGTATTCACATTGAAAAAAATTAACAAAATTGTTATTGAAGAAGCAAATATCATAATAATTTCTCTTTTTGAATGAAGTAAATTTTTTAAAAGAATATACTCGATTAAGTCGTCCATACAGTTTTATAAATGTCTAGATAATATCACACCTGGTATTCCTACAGATTGCTTTAAAACATAATCCAATTTATTTCTAAATAAAGATTGTAAATTTGAATAAGTTTGTATTCCGTGAGGATACGGGAATCTTCTGGATGCTTAGAACAAAGCTCTAATTGTTAACTCTCAGAGTTGTTAATTGTGGAACACAACTGTCACTACAAAAACCTGATGATTGTGTAACGCATGAAAGTACTAGTTTATTTCAATATTGTAAAATTATAAAAATTACAAATAAAACGTGGAAATCAGACTAAGTTGGAATTTCATTAATATATTGTTCTATACAAACTGGGATATATATGTGTGTGTGAGTGTGTTAGTGTAGGGTGCAATGGGTAAATTGTCGATATTTTATATTTTTAATTTCGCGCATGATTTTGATTTTGTCGACTACACAGTATAGTAGGGTCAATTGGGTACCGTCTGTGAAAACAACAACACCATGACGCAATTCACTCTGCCAGAAATTTGGAAACGACATGCTGTACTGCTTGTTATCGCTGGCGATGATACAGTCGGTATGGGGAGAAAAATATAAAAAAATATCAATAGATGTGTGAATGAGAAAGAAACGAGGCAGGAGGTTTTGGGATGTGCTAGAAACAACAGCCGGATCTTCCTTAAATCAAACATTTTCCTCTGAAATTATTAACAATTTTTATTAAACCGAAAGTGTTTCTCTTATGGGTTTAAGTGCGTAGTGCTAAAAAAAAAAAAAGAAAAAGAAAAAGGCCAAAATCATTTCGGACTGGGTGGTGAGGAGGAGGAAGCGGGAGTGAAAAAACACAAATTTTCAAATTTTTTTTCGTAAAAAGATGCCTCCCATCATTCTGAAGACATTGGTGAAAAAATCCCCATCAAAACGGAGAAATTCCAACTTATGTGGGCCGTCTGATCCGAAACTCCTCCTCACGCCCCCTTCTAAAAATTTTGCCTGCAAATTTCCTTGCAAGCGTAATCTACACCATTTGAAAGGTATTTGTATAAAATTTCATTAAAAGATACTTATTTTCCAAAAATTTTCACTCTTTTTTTCTTCTGCCTTCAACATTGTCCACGACTCGCAGCCGTACGTCACAATAGAGAAAGCGGCAGCCCCAAATAGCCTTATCTTCAGCAGCATTGACATGCCACGACTCTTCCAGATGTTCTCCATACCTTGTACCGCTTGCCTCGCTATCGCGAGCCTTCTCCATATCTCTAGTGTGCTTGATCCATTGGTGCTGATTGTGGGTCTCAAGTACACAAAATCATCCACTTCCTGAATCCTCTCTCCGTCTACGGTGAAGTCACCTTGGTCTGTTCTGTACTTATCCATCACCAAGATCTTTGTCTTCATTACATTCAGGAATAGGTCACTCTGTGCGCTCATGTCTTTCATCATCAAATGTAATAATCTGAAAAGATGACAATCAGGTGGAGCAAGGTCATGAGAGTTACGGAGGAGGAAGCAAAACTTCCGTATTTAGAGCCATAATCTTTTCCTGTGTGACTTGGGAAATTTTTGGCCTTGCATTAACGTGTAAGAACACCCTCTTTTGATTGAGTAATCATGGACATGTTTTTTTGTGAATATTTTGTGAAATGCTTCCAATTGACGACAATACTCTCTGGCATTAACTGTTTCATTTTGGTTTAATACTTCATGATAGATGTCATTCTTCGTATCCCATCAAACACAGACCATACTTTATTTGGGTGTAGTCAGTGAATTTGATTTTGAATTGTGATTTCACTTGCTTCAACAGGTCTTTGCAAGCAACGCATAAGTAGGCTGGTTACACCACTGGCATAGGCCACGGATTATGGTCTCATTTGGCTTGCTGGGTGTTCTCAAGCACAGCATATTTCCAAAGGTCTCAGTCACTAGTCATTGCCTCGGTGAGGCCCAGTGTTTGAAGGTCATGCTTCACCGCCTCATCCCAGGTCTTTACTGGGCCTACCTCTTGCACAGATTCCCTCAACTGCTAGGGTGTGACACTTTTTCACTCAGCTGTCCTCATCCATTCGCACCACATGTCTCATAAAGAGGAAAGGAGATCCCAGGATGTCGTGAGAAGTGAAAAGATGGTGGTCAAACCCCCATATTTAAAAAAAAAATTAAGATCATTTGAAACATCTCAAACTTACTTACACAACACCATGGCAACAAGGAGATTCATCGTGTGCTGAAGATATTTCTTGACAATGTGGACCTGATTAGACCCCTTTAGTACAAACTGGTTGACTCATATTTGCTGTATTGCTTTCTGACTGGCATCATTTAATTCATTTACTGTTGCTTTATTGGTATTTTTCTTTTTTGAGATCCTCAAAGGCAGGCATTTTTATACACTTTATTTTTTTGTCAATTTATAAAACTTACTGTGTGTGTGTGTATATATATATGTGTGTGTTTGTAATTATACACACATATAGTCCTAACAAAGACCAAAGTCCTAATAAGCAGGAAAACAATCAAGTCTGAGATCCCTTCAGGGAGATGGCCTTGCTTGAAATGTAGAAAAGGTGTTGGAAGAAACCCCATAAGGTAAGGTGTACCTAGTGCAAGCCATGAACACATAGGAGATGCACTGGTATCACTGGAAGACTAACAGAGAAAGTAGTCTTTACATGTGGTAGATGTGCAGATATGTTAAACACCAGGGATGTACAGAAAATAGAACCCTCAAAATGTCTGGGAGGATCCTTAGAAGCCGTAGAGAATTTCTGTTACTTAAGTTACCAAGTTAGCAATGGTGGAGGTTATTCCAAAAGCATAGCTGTTAGAATAACAGGCTGGGCAAAGTTCAGAGAGCTACTACTTCTGTTCGTAACAAAAGGTCTCTGCCACAGAGTGAAAGGCAGATTGTATGATGCTTGTGTATGAACAGTTATGCTACATGGCAGTGGGATATGGGCTGTTACTACTGAAGACAAGGCTTGAAAGAAATGAAACCAGCATGCTCTGCTGGATGGGTAATGTCAGTGTACATATATGACAGTGTAAGTGATTCGAGAGGAAAACTGGGTATACAAGACATCAGATGTAGTGTTCAAGAGAGAAGACTGCACTAGTATGGTCAAGTGATGCTTATGGATAAGGACAGCTGCACCAAGAAGTGCCAATCTCTAATTGTGGAGGGACCTGTGGAAGGGGTAGACCCAGGAAGATGTAGGATGAAGTAGGATGAAAAGGATCCTCAGATGATGGGCTTCACAGAGGAGATGACAAGGGACTGAGACTTCTATTAGTTTGCTGTGGTTGAGAAGAAATGTCAAGCTAAGTAAAATTGTGGATATCCTCACATAAAGGCATGTCCTCTTCATCCCTCTTCAGCTGAGTAATCCTAACCTTGCAGGCTCATGGGTGCTGGTACCATGTATAAAGCACCCATGCCAGTTCCATGTAAGAAGAACCTGTGCTTCTTCCGTGTAAAAGCACTGATTCTGGCGTCACTTAAAAACACCCAGTACACTCTGGTGTTAGAAAGGGCATCCAGCTGTAGAAATCAGGCCAAAACAGACATGGAGCCTGGGCAGCTCTTCTGCTGGCCATCTTGTCAAACTGCCCAATCCATGCCAGCTTGAAAAACAGATGTTAAATGATAATGATATATATATATATATATATATATATGTATATATATACACGTAAAATACAGTTTTATTGAAGCTGAAAAGACTTCATAAGCTGTTACTCAAAGTTTCATGTAACCAATCACCAGTCATGAGTTTTTATAATTATATTTCAGTTTATAAATGCTTATTAATGGTGCAGTGATCATCAATAAGCAAGCCATCAAACAAATATTTAAAGCTGATTGGACAGGGTGATATTTTCAAGCTAGAGTGTGTGTATATGGATGCTTGGTTGTGAGTGTGTGCATGTGCATGCAATACAAATTGGCAGAGTGTCAAACTTGTGTTGATATCTATTCTGGCTCTCTGCACTCTGAATCTAAATGTTATTGAGGTCAACTTTGCCTTTTATCTTTTTCAGTTTCAGCAAATAAAAGTACCAGTTCAGTGCTCAACATAATTCTTTTCAATCTCTCTCTCCTCTCTGTTGAAGAAATCAGCAGCCCTGTCAAGTTTTAAATGCCCAAGACATGCCAGACATGATATAACCCCAACAACTCCATGACAAAAAAGAAAAATAAGATATATATATATATATATATATATATATATATATATATGGGTGCATTTATATGTATAGATGTCTGTACACATGAGCTATGATAGTGTATGAATGTGTGTCTGTATATATCTCTGTACGATGTTGTTCATATGTATATGTAAAACAGGGCTGTGTATTGTATGTATTTTGAACTCCATCCATTGGTTTATGCAATTTTTGTTCTTGAAGTACGGCTATAAAATTATTGTTAATTTTTTGTCAAAAATAAATTACCATGTAATACTTTATAACAATTTATTATAAATTCTCAATGTTGTAAAATGCACTGTTATATTACACAATATAATTTTATTGGTTTTTTTTTACAAATCATTTGCCATTTATAATCGTAATATACTGTCATTTGATATACATTTTAGAAAATATCTTTCAAGTTAACTCGCTTTCAGAACAAAATATGATCAGTTAAGTACAAGCTTATTGTACTTATCTCGTATAGAATATTATGCATAGTAGGTGTACTTTGTGTAACGTGTAAAATTTTTTTATACATTTCAGGAGGATGAAAAATTGGTCTAACCACAGCATCAAAATTCCAAAATTTGGTACACCCATTTTGAATAAGAAACTGTAGATGCCAACCAAAAATGTGGTTTTGTTATTTCATAATATATTCAGCAATATGGTTTGAAGAAATTCACCTCTGTTTTTCAATAATAACCATGAATGAATGAAATTTTGTAATGTTGAATACTTGCATAAATATTTTTAAATAAGAATTTCTAGTTAGATGCTTTTCCCATTGGAAGCTTCTCATCAGTAAAGAGAAAGTAACAAATATTTACAGATCATTAGATTAGAACAATTTCCCTTTTCTACAGACATGACATCCATACCTGTGATAAGATTGGACAGTATTATAGTCAAAAGTTCTTTACTTCACAGCTACTATACCTGTAGAGCTTATATTTATACATATTACAGGCACATAAGAATCACAGGAAAAAAACAAAAGACTATTGACTGAACAAATTGTCCTTAGGCCAAATGTAATGATAAGGAAATGAAGTCTAATCAAATTCTTGATGGAATGTAGATATGAATAACGAGGTAAAAAAACTGAAGTTCTGGTCCCAGGTACTTTTGCTTGATGATAATTGAAATCAGCATGCAGCAGGTGTACTGAATTTGATAAAATATTCACAAGCATCTTCGTGTATTGATTTCACTTTATCAACAACTCCACATTCAAAAGTTATCTGCAGAATTCAAGAAATATAAGATAGTTAGATAAATTATTTTTCGTGAGTGAGTTAAATTTCAAATATATTTGTAACTCTTACACATTTGTATAGATGTGTCAAATTGAATTATAAATGTGTAAGAGAGCATATTCCTGGAAGAAGTTACTCTACAGAGGAATTCTGATTGACAACCATTTACTAAATCTGCAAAAGTAATTTTTATTTATTTTAACCAGGTTTGTCTTCAATTATTTTCTTTCTAAATAGAATTGCCAATAAAAAAAAAATTTAATTAAGTTTTATCAATAATTAATTAAAGTGGGCTTATGCAAAAGCAACAGATCATAATCATTTAATGTCCATTGTCCATTGGAGTGGATGGTTTGACTTGGGCTGGCAAGATGGAAGGCTGCACTAGACTCCAGTCTGATTTGGCATGGTTTCTATGGCTGGATGCCCTTCCTAACACCAAATACAATTAATTATTCAGAGATGCCAATAATTTAGTGTTGCCATGTTTAATGCAATAAACATTAAAAAAGTAATCACAAATAATTGAACAATAAAGAAAGGACAACATAAGTTAATGACTTAATTTAATGTCGTGCAAGTGAATGTATGTGCAAAACATGAAACAAACATACACAAGTGACATGTCACTCCAGCTGGCATACATAATACAAAATAAATGTTTATCAAATAATTTACCTACCCTTGAAAGACGCTCTCTGTTTTCTGGGCAATACTGAGCACTACCTCCTGTCATCTTTAAAACATAAGAGCCAAGTCTCATTTTCTCCCACACAGGGTTCTGTCCCAATGATATCACTGGTTGTGGAAACTTTTGCTGAGTACATTTCTTGAAAGGACATATATTGTAGTCATAAGGAGGAAGTTGAATTTGAAAACATTTCAGACTTAGTTTGTAAAACACACCTTCAGGACCATAGCTCTAAGAAAAGAAGAAAAAGGTATGGTATTGAATTGAATAATTGAGGAAAAATTTATGAATGAGAGCAAAAATCAAAAAACAATTCTAAATATTTTTAACAAGCTAATCATGACACCAGTGCCTCTTCTGGCATTTTTCTTACTTTATATCACTGAGAGGGGGTGAGTTGCTGTTATCTCTAGTGATTGAGCGTCCGTCATTGATAAGAGCAAGGAAGGTTGAAATCATGTGATCTGGCAGTCTTGGCACTGGAGGTCATGGGGGTTTATTTCCCTGCTAGCAATATAAACAAGAGTGCATTTTGTACTAGGGACCGATATGAGAGTTTCTCTCATGGTATCTATTGCAGTATAGTTTGTTCTAACAGAGTATCTGCATTTAAGTGGGGATAAATTCTACTAAAGTTTGTATTATCAAATTTATTAGCTTATATTTTCTAATATCTAGCAAAAGTAATACTGCAAATATTGCGTGAAACATAAAACATTTATAAATAACATTAATATTTTTGTGGCTTAGTCAGAAGTGGAAGGGTGTACCCATAACCATTTCTAGGGCTTTCTCAGACTGGCATAAGCAATCCACATACAAGAGACCTGCCCTGATTGACTGTAGCTCAACAGACTTCATTAAATGCATCAAAGTGCCAGGTGATGGAGTTTGCCACCCAACTACATTTAGATGCACATTAGTTAAAGTAACAATATGTGATTAGGGGTGAAGAAACAAATTTTAGTTAGAGAACCCTGTAATAGTTTTTGTTACATTTTTCTTTTAAGTATTTTCCATATTACGAGATTATACATACATTTTAACATTTTACAGTATACAGGCAGACTATATGACGCATGTGTACGAACAGCCATGCTACATGGCAGTGAAACTTGGGCTGTGACTGCTGAGGACATGCGTAAGCTCGCAAGGAATGAAGCCAGTATGCTCCGCTGGATGTGTAATGTCAATCTGCATACCCGTCAGAGTGTAAGTATCTTGAGAGAAAAGCTGAACATAAGAAGCATCAGTTGTGGTGTGCAAGAGAGACGATTGCGCTGGTTTGGACATGTGGTGAGAATGAATGAGGATAGCTGCGTGAAAAAGTGCCACACCCTAACAGTTGAGGGA
>NC_068990.1:31810223-31812192 GCF_001194135.2 Octopus bimaculoides | reverse complement strand
CATCTTGAGCGTTACCGTTGCCAGTACTGCCTGACTGGCCTTTGTAGGGTTTTCGAGCGAGATCGTTGCCAGTGCCCCTGGACTGGCTCTTGTGCGGGTGGCACATAAAAGACACCATTTCGAGCGTGGCCGTTTTCGTGCGGGTGACACGTAAAAGCACCCACTACACTCTCTGAGTGGTTGGCGTTAGGAAGGGCATCCAGCTGTAGAAACTCTGCCAAATTAGATTGGAGCCTGGTGATGCCATCCGGTTTCACCAGTCCTCAGTCAAATCGTCCAACCCATGCTAGCATGGAAAGCGGACGTTAAACGATGATGATGATGATGACTTACATATATAATTCTATACAATGATGTAAAACAACAGGATTACTAATGGAAGATCGGAATTTAAGAGAAAAGAAAACCAAAAGGATTCATGATATTCATTGATGGATCTTATTTCAGATATTCTCATTTTAAAAATCATCTTTTGTTAATCGTTGAGAGGATGTTGGTGTTGCGTTAGCGGAAGTTTGTGCTCTCTGAGTGCTTTTGTTATTATTGATTTCGATGCAACTAATTATGTACTTACCATTTTGTTTTTCACATTAGCTGCTGCTGCTAAATAGGGAGCTTTATGTTTACGGCCTTCTAGTAGCATCATTTTCTTTCTATGAACTTTCTGAAGAATTGTTAGGCACCAATTAGCACAGGGAGCATGCATCACTGCACCTCCTAAAGCAGGGTCTGTAAGAACAAGCACAAAAATTTATATATAATGCCTTTATATGTAAGTAGTGTGTGTACAGATACATACACTCTCATCTCCAATACTAACTCTACATCCTTGTATCCCTATATTACGTTTTACTAAATTCTTCTTCAGCAAAATAGTGGAATTGTCATATCATGAGATCTCATTCAAACCACGATTGAAACGGAGACCACCATTGGTCTCCCCTCCTTGTGTCAGTGGCCTTCCTAGATGCTAAGGTAACATAATGGTGAGCAAATTTTGATGTGAAAATTCCAGAGTAATTGTTAAATAACAATGAAGCTAGTTAGTTTCTTCCTCATAATAGGCTTCCAAAAAAAGGTCCTTAAGAGATATAATGTCACTCATTGCATGAGTAAATATATTTGGACACAATTCCAACAATTAGGTACAAGCCTTCTATATAATTACAATACTTAATATATTTCCAGAATGCAAGGAAACTAGTAAGAGTCTGTACAGGTATTAGAAAAAGGATTTAATGTTTAATATATTCGCTTGCTATGTTGTGTGGAAGTCTTATGTTTCAAGCTTTTGCCTTTGAAGGAAGTGAACGGTAATTTGAAGTGGTGCGCTTTAAAATAGGATTCTACTCTAAGTGGGAAACAGTGAGTTCAGTACATGGAAATAGTGAAGAATGCATAGCTATATATATATATATAGAGAGAGACAGGCACAATAAAACAAAAAGATAATACAGTTCTATATTTAAGAGATGAAGAATTATGTACATTTTTTACATTATTTACATTTGACGGATATTTGTCCTCATCTTGTTTGTTGTTAACACGTTTCAGCTGATATACCTTCTAGCCTTCATCAGGTGTCTTGGGGAAATTTTGAACCTGGGTTCTCATTCCTAAGGTATTTTTCGATGTTATTATTATTATTATTATTATTATATCCAATAAAATAATATAAGCACTTAAAAACCTACTATAAAATATAATAAAATTATTTGAAAAATATATATAATTTATCTTTTATTAGTCTGTGGGGAAAGAAGATATTTTTAATCAATACTACGTGTTTCTGCACCGGTGGGGTGTTTATTAAGGCTATGCCTAATACATAAATCCACCAGTGCGTCCTCAGGCTATTTATCTTATTGTTATTATTATTAACAGATCAAAGTTAATTATATATATTATAAGTCCATTATTTACATTATTTACAATTGACGGCTATTTGTCCTCATCTTGTTTGTTGTTA
>NC_068990.1:31801192-31810080 GCF_001194135.2 Octopus bimaculoides | reverse complement strand
AGAATTATGTACATTTTTTACATTATTTACATTTGACGGATATTTGTCCTCATCTTGTTTGTTGTTAACACGTTTCAGCTGATATACCTTCTAGCCTTCATCAGGTGTCTTGGGGAAATTTTGAACCTGGGTTCTCATTCCTAAGGTATTTTTCGATGTTATTATTATTATTATTATTATTATATCCAATAAAATAATATAAGCACTTAAAAACCTACTATAAAATATAATAAAATTATTTGAAAAATATATATAATTTATCTTTTATTAGTCTGTGGGGAAAGAAGATATTTTTAATCAATACTACGTGTTTCTGCACCGGTGGGGTGTTTATTAAGGCTATGCCTAATACATAAATCCACCAGTGCGTCCTCAGGCTATTTATCTTATTGTTATTATTATTAACAGATCAAAGTTAATTATATATATTATAAGTCCATTATTTACATTATTTACAATTGACGGCTATTTGTCCTCATCTTGTTTGTTGTTAATACGTTTTGGCTGATATACCCACCAGCAAAAGTGCTTTTTACATGGTGCCAGCACTGACAGGGGTCACCAAGTACCTTGCAAGACAAAAAGCCTCTCAACTGGGAGGGAGGGAGTAATATGGAGGAGGTGTGGCTTTGTGCCAGTTGAGTGATTTAAGGTGTCTTGCTGTAGAGTAGGTACATGGATGCCCCAGTTGGAAAACAAAGGAGAGTAAGTTAGAAACTAAGATAAAAAGAATGATAGTGAGGGAAATGATGGCGAAGACATGTTGGGACATGCCCTCAGAGAACATTGGAGGTGGTAAGATGGGCTGGGTGAGTGGGCAGGATGAGGTGACTGTAGCAAATGATAGAGTGAAATATAGGAGAGGCTCAGGACTGGTGTAGAATATAATAGAGATACAATGGCAAATTGCTAAGATTTGGACAGTATTACCTTTAATTCGGATGTTATCAGGTAAAACTTCATTTGACCATTCATCACTACCATCACAGCAATCACAAATACCATCTTGTACACGACTCGACCAAGTAAACTGAGGTTTCAATCCTTCCAGCTGAAAAGTGCAATAAAACCTGTAGAAGAAAGCAAAATAATCTACAGCAGGAAATTTTTCATTAGGTTTTGTATTAAAGCACTAAATGTCAAGAACTCAATGACAGTATGCATTATCTATATACATTGAATCAATATGCTCTCCATATATACTCCCTCTATACAATGAATACATAGACTCTTTCTATGCAATGATTACACTATCACTTTCTCTCTCATGGTGTCGCTGCCGCCGCCATTGCTGTCATCGTCATTTAACATCCACTTTCTATGCTGGCAGGGGTTCGATGGTTTGACAGCACTTGGCCATACAAAATGTATGTATGTTCACTTTATGCAATGAACATATAAACTCTCTGAATAAAATAACTAAGCTGGCAGAAACGTTAGCACGCTGGGCGAAATGCTTAGCGGTATTTCGTCTGCTGTTACGTTCTGAGTTCAAATTCCGCAGAGGTTGACTTTGCCTTTCATCCTTTCAGGGTCGATAAACTAAGTACCAGTTATGCACTGGGGTCGATCTAATCGACTTAATCCCTTTGTCTGTCCTTGTTTGTCCCCTCTATGTTTAGCCTCTTGTGGACAATAAAGAAATAAGAATAACCATACATTCTCTCTAGTCAATGCACTTTCTTTATACATTCTCTACACAATGACTAATATACTCTTTGTATGTAAAGATTATACACTCTCTACTTTGAATATACTCTTTGTATGTAATGATTATACACTCTCTACTTTGAATATTCCCTTTCTATATATAATCAATGTATAAACACACATACTCTTTCTACAACAATTTTATGTACTTGCTGTACACAACAACAGTATGAAATTCTATACAGTTGTGTAACACAATATCTACAAAATATTATGGAGGTCTCCTCAAAGAAGTGGCCTCTTTTTGATTACACTATTATCCAACAAGGGTTACTTTCAGAACATTTTAATTACATGCGCCAAGCATGAAGCTAAATGCTGGACAGACCATCATATGATACATTCAAATATTCAAATATGTGTATTCTCATTGTCTCCCAATGATATTGATGTCTGAACATCAATATTATTATCCACTCCACAAAACTAGAATGAGGGAAAATTCAAGTGTACACTTGAATTTGAACTTGATTATATTAATCTCACATTCTCCCACTACACAATAATTTTGCACTATCTGTATGTAATAACTATAAATTCAATGCAAAAACATTTTGAACTTTCTTTATACATCCATTAATTGCACTCTTTCTGTACACTGGCTAGACACTCTTCACAGATGGTTAGGTAATTATAATTTATGTAATGAGAAAAATCGTACATTGTCTGGTGTAAACATCAATTCCAACAATTAAGAAAAAGGTTATCAGTAGAAGAGTATAGAGATCCAAACTCAAAACTGGAGACTATACACTCACAGAACAGGATAAAAAAAAAGTCAAAAGTTGTCCCCAAAATTATCTATAGTGAATGAAGCAATTTCAGAACAGGCTTAACTATAATAGTGAAAGTGAAACTGAACGTGAAAATTTAATAAACTGGAATTAATACAGTTCTATATTTAAGAGATAAGGAATTATTTACATTATTTACATTTGACGGATATTCGTCCTCATCTTGTTTGGTGTTAACAACAAACAAGATAAGGACGAATATCCGTCAAATGTAGATAATGTAAATAACTGGAATTAAGATTGTGCTTTACAACTGATTCAACAAAAGTTTAAATCAAAATGCACAACTTTGAATGTGTAACACTTTTACTAAAGAGCACTGTAGAAGGGAGATAAGTGCAGTTTGACCATGTAAAAACACACTTTTTCTTGATCATTTTCATGTCAAAATACATTTATTCCAACGAAAATTATATATCATTTGGAAGTTCTGGATGTGAACTTCCTTCTCATACAAAATCTAACACTTACATATCATACCAGGGTCCCTCAATCACCCTAGTATTTCCACCCATTCATAAAATTTGCTCCACCTCACTTTTTTTGACTGGTGAACGGTGGCCCTCATTCTAATTCAACGTGCAGGAGTGCTATAACACAATTTGCACTGGAAATCATAGGCATGAAGAGGATTGATTTTGATTATTTTGATATAAAAATTGATAGGGATATTTTAAATAATCATTATGAAATATAAAAGTGAAAATCTTATTGTCAATTTCCACTTAGAAAAGAATATATTTTCTTCAAGATTTTTATATCATAAAGAAAAATTTCTTGCAAATCCAGTATGGTCATTGCTGAATCTGGCCACGATATAGCAAAAAGCATTATGAAGTCAATAAAGAAGATGGTATACTGACACTACTTGTCAAACTGCCATATTCCCACATGGTAGGAACACAGATCCAAGGCTTCAAATATTGAATTTGAGCCAGAATTTCAAGAAATGGATGAACGAATTAATAAGAACGAGTTTACTGTAAGTTACAGATGTTTTTAATGATGTTAATTTATGCTTTTAAAGCTAAAGCCAGGAACTAGTTTTGAGATTTCGTTTGGGTTTTAATCGAAGTATACATGCAATTCTGAGAAAGGTACCAGATGGTCGTAGGATGTGTTAGAAACAACAGTTAAATCTCCCTTAAATCACACACCTTTCTGCCTGAAAATATTTTGAAAATTTTTTTTTTAACTGAAAAGGCTTTTCCTATCGTTTTTAAGAGTGTAATGCAAAAAAAAAAAACACGAACAGGCCAATGTCAATCTGGAGTGGGGGAATCATAAATTTTCCCCAATTTTTCTTCCTGAAAAGCTTCCCTACATCATTTCTAAGGCTGTGATGAAAAAAAAAAAAAAAAAGGAGGAAATCCCTGTCAAAATGGGGAAAATCCAACTCATGTGGGTGCCCTGATCCGAAACTCAGCTATCTATAGTAATTTTGAATAGTCCATTAAAATTTTATTGAAATGGTGTCATGTCCCAAAATCTCAGGATTTATTTAGTTCTATACCCACTACAAACGTGTCAAAAATCAAGTCCCTGTGTACTTTCGGATTTAGCTATGTCTGAAAACACTGCGAAAGTGACTGTTATATGCAACAAAACAGACTTTACATAAATATTTAAAAAATTGCCAAAAAAAAAGTTTCCTTTCCAAGAACCTGAAAAAAGTAGGCAACTGGTATACATCATCATTGTCATTTAACGTCCGCTTTCCATGCTGGCATGGGTTGGACGGTTTGACTGAGTACTGGCAAGCCAGAAGGCTGTACTGGGCTCCAATCTGATCTGGCAAGGTTTCTACAGCTGGATGCCCTTCCTAACGTCAACCACTCTGAGAGTGTAGTGGGTGCTTTTTATGTGCCACCAACATGGGAGCCAGTCAGGCGGCACTGGCAATGACCCACGCTCAAATGGTAAAAACATGACACTGACACGGGGCCAGTCAGGTGGCACAGGCAACAACCACCATGGTCATTATTAATTTGTGTAATTTGAAGATGATTATCACCTCAGTTTCAAAGATATGACATCACAAATATGGCTAATAATTCATTGAGGCCAATTAGGTAAGATTTCAACCAGTTTCCTGACCATTCAAATTGTCATATTTACTAAAATATTCATCCAAAATTCATAAACAAGGTATCGAAATGTTTCTTTTTCGATACTCTCCAAGGAAAAGTACAGTAGAAATTACATTTAAATGTTTTCAAAAATTCATGGTGATATCTCATTGAGTTCTTGAATAGAGAAAATCCATGTTTTTGTATACAAGAATATATAGAGCATACAGTTACTATACAGAGACAGTGTGTATAGTTGTCATGCAGAGAGCATATACAATTATTGTGTAGACAGAGTGTACATCGTTTACATTGAAAACACAAGTGTCTTCTATAGCCTCAGGCTGGCCAAAGCCTTGTGAGTGAATATGGCAGACAGAAATTGAGAGAAGCCCATAGTGTGTGTGTGAGTGGTTGGCATTAGGAAGGGCATCCAGCTGTAGAAACTCTGCCAAATTTAGATTGGAGCCTGGTGTTGCCATCCGGTTTCACCAGTCCTCAGTCAAATCGTCCAACCCATGCTAGCTTGGAAAGCGGACGTTAAACGATGATGATGATGATGATGATATATATATGTATATATTTATGTGTGTCTATATCTGTCACCCCCCCCCCCAACCACTAAAAATTCTTCAAAGTAGTACCCCAGCATGGCTGCAGCCTAATTAACTGAAATAGTATATTTTAGATGTCTTACTTTGATGACTGACAAGCTGAGGTTCCAGGTTCATCAGAGTTATCATTGCAATCACAGAAATCATCATTCAAATGCTGGTATGGAATCTGTTGCTGAAATGAAAGGCCAAAACATTAGTCATTTTGTAAACTATTCAAATAAACATTTGGATTAAAACTCAATGAAAAATAATTCGGCCCACTATCATTAAGATATACAATAAATTTGAATACAAAGTTTTGTAGGTACAGGTTTTAAAATAGATATTCCTGCTTTTTATTACCATATCTTTTTTAAATACACATCATTTATTTCAATCAATTTTGAAGTTTATGGAAAATTTAGTAAAACAACATTGTTATTATTAAGCTGGTTTTTGAAACATAAATTTAAAAAATTTGGATTGATGGTTTTAATTCAGATCAATTTAAAACAGGAAGTTTGATTCATAGAATCGGAAACAGTTTCAGGTGAGTTGGTATCAAAAGATATAATTAACAAAATTGTAAACGAGTACATTTATAAATTGGTGCTATTCTTATTAGATTTTATACATATAAATTCTAAAGATCAGACATTAATGGTTAGACTATGCACTGCTGATGAGGCCTAATAAGACTGAAAGAAGTCTGGTGTTGCCACTGAACTAACAAAGATCAAACTCATTCCTCAATGAATTCTATCTTTAATTATTTACAATTCTGTGACTCTATTGCCTGTTTTCTTTACCAAAAATAGTCATTGATAATGAATTTTCTTCCACAGTACAGATGTAATTTTACTTGTGGTAGCAGGAACCCTTCCCACTGCTAGCCATATGATAGAAATTGAAAAAGAAGGGAACCTTTTATCAGACAAAATCATGCAAGAAGAGTTGTGCTTTGCTCAGAAACACAATAGCCTTATCAAAGTTTGAACTCTTGACCACTGTATTTTATGTGTATTCATATAAAGATGTATGTGTGTGCACATATATAATATCTATATCATCTTCATCATCGTTTTAATGTCTACTTTTCCATGCTTGCCTGGGTCAGATGGAATTTGTTCAGGCGAATTTTCTTTGGCCAGATACCCATCCAGTTGCCAAACCTCATCTGTTTCCAAGCAAGGTAATATTTCCTCATGACCAAACATGATTTTCAAGTAATGCAGGAAACAAATGACATGGATTGCATTATGGTGGTGCTTGTTTTATAACTGTTGCGCAGTTTCAAGACAGGAAGACACACACACACACAACATTGTCATCATTACTAATGTTCCATGTTGGCATGGGTGGATGGTTTGATCAGGGCTGGCAAGCTGCACCAGACTACAGTCTGATTTAACATGGTTTCTATAGCTGGATGCCCTTCCTAATGCCAACCACTTTACACAAGATTTCTATTTATTTTCTCTTTATCCTTGTTTATTTTTTTTCCATATTTAATACATAGTCCCAGAAGAATACTGTCTTTACATGTGTAAGTGTTTGTGTGTGTATAAACATCCATAGGTATGCACAGAGATTAGAAGAAGTGACCCACATGAGTGAGAAGTGTTTCTTGATACTATAGGAGTTAAACTGCTTACCTTGGAATGCAGACATTGAAATGTGTTGTTCTTCGTTGGAAAATAAAGGTGCATTTTATCAAGAATTACACCTCTTATTTTAACTTTTGAGTGCTGTACTCTTGAAGCAACTGAAATTTCTGGAATTTCTTGCATTTTATCATCCAACGGTGCCACTTTAATAATATTTCTTCTTTCTAATAGAAAGGAATTACTGTTTACCGCATCCAGTTTCGACATGGAATAATAGAGAAATAGAATGTATAAGGTAGCTGTCATCCCCAGCAGCAACAAAAGAATTCGGTATTTGCTCCAAAATATTCTCTTCATAACTATTTTTATTTTTTCTGATTGCTTTCCCAACAAAGTTCCACTGCAAGGAAGAACAAGAAGAAGATACATATGAGAACACATGAAACAAAAATAAAAAAAACAAAAGATTTCAAAGGATGGAAAGTAATTTTCAGCATAATACAAGATGATATAATTAAGTCTGAACATAAAATTTGTTCATTTGCATTATAAGAAAGTGCAGCTAACATATTAACGATTCAAAAATACTCTCAAAAAGTTGCATGCATATATATGTGCATAAAACTTAAGCAGAATTGACAAAATGATAAATTTCATAATTAAGTTAGACAAAATACCTTTGTTAATGCTATAATAATTATACTCCCAATGTTATAAATCTCTAATAACAATACAAGCAGACATACAAACATAGACATATGTGTGTGTGTATATATACACACAAGCAATGAGCTTTCACAGTTTCTGTCTACCAAATTCATTCATAAGGCATTGATCAGCTCAGGGCTAAAGTATAAGACACTTACCCACTGAACTCTAAACTACATGGTTGCAAAGCAAGTTTCCTAGCCACACAGCCATGCCTGTACCTACATACATATGTATATACACATATCTTCTATTCTTTTACTTGTTTCAGTCATTGACTGCAGCCATGTTGGAGCACCACCTAAAACGTTTTTTTAGTTGAAGAAATTGACCTCAGGACTTATTCTTTGTAACCCTAGTACTTATTCTATCAGTACCTTATGCCAAACCACTAAGTTACGGAGATGTAAACGCACCAACATTGGTTGTCACAGACATAAATATATGCACATATACATGTACACAGCAGGCTTCTTTCAGTTTTCATCTACCAAATCCACTCACAGGGCTTTGGTTAGCCTGAGGCTATAGTAGAAGACACTTGCCCAAGGTGCCACATAGTGAGACTGAACTGGAAACAATGTATCAGGTCATCCCATAAGTTCTGTCCAATTTTCCCTTTTTTAAAATTGAATGAAATTTAATAGTATTTTAGAATGTCTAATCATCATCATCATCATCGTTTAACGTCTGCTTTCCATGCTAGCATAGGTTGGACGATTTGACTGAGGACTGGCAAGCCAGAAGGCTGCACCAGGCTCCAATCTGATCTGGCAGAGTTTCTACAGCTGGATGCCCTTCCTAATGCCAACCATTCCGAGAGTGTAGTGGGTGCTTTTACGTGCCACCGGCATGATGGCCAGTCACACAGTACTGGCAACAGCCATGCTCAAAAAGGTGTTTTTTATGTGCCACCTGCACGGGAGCCAGTCTAGCAGCACTGGCAACGACCTCACTTGACTGATTTTCTAACGTGCCACCGGCATGGAATAAAAAATTATTTTTATGCATGTGTACATTTAAACTAATTAAATATTATTTTACAGAATAATAGAATTAAAATTTCTTTGATTAAAACCCTTTCTAACATGGAAGTATCCAAAGAGCATTTAAGGCACATAACGCATTATGAGTACAAAAAAAGAAACTCTGCAGCCAAAGCGACTCGAAACATACACTCAGTTTATGGGAAAGGATGCTTGAATGAAAGAACTTGCAGAAGGATTTTGCAAAATTCAGAAGTAGAGATTTCAACTGTGAAAATGAAAATCGAACAGGACGTTCAGTTGAGTTTGATGATAAGCTCCTTGAGGCATTACTTGAAGAAAATCCTGCATTATCAGTTGAAGAATTGGCAATAAAGCTTAGTTCAAACCATACAACTGTTTATCATCATCTTCAACA
>NC_068990.1:31796859-31801182 GCF_001194135.2 Octopus bimaculoides | reverse complement strand
GGATAGACTTGTGACTGGTGATGAAAAATGGATCTTCTATCGAAATGTTAAACATTGTAACCAGTGGCTTGGTAAAAGGGAAAAAGCTCAACCACAACCAAGAAGGGAACTTCATGGAAAAAAGGTTCTTCTCTCTATCTAGCAAATGATTTGACACTCAAGCCATATTTAGGAATTTGGCCACATAAAGTAAGTGAAACTATCCTACTTTATGTTGAATTGACTGATTTTTCCTCTTTCCTAAATATTCTTTTCTACTCTAAGCACAAGGCCTGAAATTTATGTGGAGGGGGGGGGGGTAGCCGATTAGATCACCCCCAGTATGCAACTTGTACTTAATTTATCGACCCTGAAAGGATGAAAGTTGACCTTGGCAGAATCTGAACTCAGAACATAAAGACAGACGAAATACCGCTAAGCATTTTGCCCGGCGTGCTAACGTTCCTACCAGCTTGCCGCCTTATCTTTCCTAAATATAAAATAATTAATGTTGATACCATTCATTAAATATTGGCTTGTCACAATGGCACAAGAAATCTTTTTGCATGGAAGTATTGCATATAGGATGAACTTAGGAGGGTCTGAACACAGAATGTAAAGAGGTAGAGATATCACTTCAGCCACATTATCTACCTTGCTAATCATTAAAATTAAGAGAAATGAAGCAGAAATGGTGGTAAATGCTGGACTAAAAACATTACAATATTTAGTTTCATTGTTTTCCACTCTGAGTACAAATCCTACCACAACTGATAAGGATATTCACTCCTCTGAGGTTGATAGTATAATAGTAATGGACTGGACAGAATCAAACAACTTCTATATAGTTCCTCAGAACAGGGATCCCCAACAGGGCAGCAGACCAGGGCTGGGCTACATAGAAAGAGTAAATTTAAAAACTTTGTTTCTATTTTATTGGCTATTGTAGTCTGCAGGATATTTTTGCATTAAATATGTAGTGTAAGTATATGTGTGTGTGTAATAATTCGTGGCTGTGTGGCAAGAAGTTTTCTTCCCGGCCACATGGTTCCAGGTCCAGTCTTACCATGTGGCACCTTGGGCAAGTGTCCTCTACTATAGCCTCAGGCCTACCAAAGCCTTGTGAATGGATTTGGTAAACAGAAACTGAAAGAAGCCCATCGCATATAAACATGTGTGTATTTGTCACCCACCACTGTTTGACAACTGGTGCTGGTATGTTTAAGTCCCCGTAACTTAGCAGTTCGACAAAAGATACCGATAGAATAAGTACCACCCTTTAAAAAAAGAAAAGAAGTACTGGGGTCGATGAGTTTGACTAGAATTCCTCAAGGCGGTGCCCCAGTTTGGCCGCAGTCTAATGACTGAAACGAGTAAGAGATAAAAGATTATGCACTTAATTGGATTTTGCTACGTGTATGATTCCCCAGTCCACAGAAAAAGTGTCTTGCATGAAAATGGTCTATGATAAAAAAAATATTGAGGACCGCTGCCTTTGAAGACTTTGTCGGCCGAGCCAAGTGTGCATATTTTCCAACTATGGTTCCCTCTGGTTTTAAATTGCTTTGCTTCATTAAATCACGATGTCATTCAACTGTTTACTTCAGTTTTGCAGAATGTAATAGAAGCTAACGTTATAATACAGGTAGGGTATACACCAGCCACGTATGTACTACGATTAAAAAGAAAAGAACTTTTTAATGCAAGATGAAAAGATAAATTTACTAAAACAGTAATAGTAATTTGTAATTATGTTTTGTACAATTTTTTCTCTTGTTAATTATCTTTGCAAAGAGGTTTAAAAGGTGTTGGCAATTAATGTTTCAATTTGTAAATACTTTAAGAGAATCTAATGCTATTTTCAGACAAATTTATGAGTTAAGCTAATGGTGAGTAGGAGAAAAACTCGTGTCAACCGAGTTCACACGAATAAATAAATATAACTCGGATGACTCAGAAACATGTACTTCTAACTGGACAACGGCCAATTTTATGAGGTGATGATTGGAGGAATTGAACTCAGTACATTCATTTATTTGAAATATTTTCGGTTTCACATATCAGATCCAATTTTTCGAAAATTTCTACACCAGTTGTAGTTTTTCATGCTAATTGCAAAAATCATGACCATCTTTCAAAAAATACTAAAATTACGATCCTTTAAAGACTGAAATTGTTTGGAATTTCAACCAATATAATGCATCCAATTTTGATATGCTGGAAGGCGGGACTGACAAATTTCCTTCAAATCAATGATGTGGCCTGATCTGGGGTTAAACAACAATAAACAATAACACTATAGAGTGGCTGTAGTGATGGTGATATTGCGTGTGTTGCGTTAATAGCACCACTACAACTGCTAACAACCATTGATGTGTGGTGGCTGTTAGTATTGGCGGTGGTAGTGTTAATACTGTTCGCTTTGGAGGTTGTTGCAGTGGTTGTCGTTTGGAATATTACAAGCAATATCACCACCACCACCATCAAATAGTCGTAATGACAGTGGTGTAGATTTTATTATTGTTCTTTAGCCCTTAGGTCAGCGAGAGACATTCTCTGCAATTTCTAGCAAGTCGATCGAAAACCTGTCCTTATAAAGAGATTTGGCTGCAATTTCTAACATACGTAACTACCATGTAAAGGTCTCCCTCGTTAGTTCATACAGGAAAAAAGAAAAACATACATAAGGCAGTAGGGTGTTATTTAAGGAAGAATTGGCTGCTATTTTTGTAAGCGGTCTTGCAGCTATATAAGAGATCTCCCTCATTGACAAGAGAATAGGGTGTAATATCAGTCTCCATTCGATCATTCACGCTTCGTAAAATACAAAACATACATATAAATATTCAGGTATATACACATACATCCACAATGTAGGTGTATTCAGACCTATGATCAAAGACATTCCGACCGTGGCCATCTGTCTTTTTTGCAGAGTACAACGAGCCCATAGTCACATTTATATGCCATTTTCTAAGACGAAATGATCCTGATCTGAGGAAGATTTGGCCGTTATTTCTAGCTGGCCGAGCGACCCGGCTTCTTTACATGTTTTACGAGAGTGGCTTACCAAGACATAATGCGAAGTGAAAGTGAAGAAGGGAGAGAGAGCACAGCTTATTTACTTCTACGTTGGTGCTTTTGAATTAGCACAACGTTAATTAAGGAAGGAAATATACGTACACTACTGTTCTAGGTTAGTTTACTCGTCACCGGAAAACAATATAAAAAATTAAATTAGGTCTATGTTGAGTTACATACATATATACCGATCAATTTCATCGTATGACAGAACTGCTGTCTCTATCTTTAAACATAGAATATTATGTGAATATACACATCACAGTTTTAAACACGAAATGAATGAAGTGGACTGCTTTCCCATTCTTAATTGTTTATATAAAGTAGTAATGCTTCTTGCAAACACACACCGCTTCGATTGTTTTTTTTACAGGTAGTTAAAAGATTACTCTAGGCAGCTAAGCAGTTAAGAATATCATAAATAATTTGATTATAGCAAAATAAAGTCTTGTACCTTGAGTCGCTGCAAGGACATTGACTATGGAAGGAGCCATGCCGTCCAACAACGAGATTGTGTTTACACGCACGTGTGTGTATACATGCGTGTTTATTTGTGTGTGTACGTGTGTCTATAGTTGTGTGTATGTATGTGTGTGTGTGTGCGTGCTGCCACCTGACGACTTTCTTAAACGGAAAAGTTCAATGGGAAGATAAATCAATAATGTATCATTTCCTCCAGTTTGCTTCCGTTGTCGATGGTTTGCGGGAATGGATTTTGTAATTGTAATTAGTTGCTGAAAAATCTTTTAAAACTAAAAAAAATGGTGCTGCCGATATTGCTTAGCAGTGGTATATGATATAAAACTAAATGGCGATCTTTCGTTACAATACCTACATTTCTAGGTATTGTACCGTAAGATCGCCAACTAAATAAGTTTTGTGAAGTTCGATAAAGCGAGAGAAAATGCTGAAAGAAATTAACTTTAAATTCTATACATTGAAAGGGTGGAGATGGAGTATATGTAATCTGGGTATACCCCCACTTTTAAATTTTGTTTTTTTTTACGGAATCCTATGTTTCAGACCATGGAGAATCCGATTCTGGAAAAAAATTTTCAAAAATCTCAATTTCAAAATTTCGACCCCCCCCTCCGGTTTTTATATAGATCCACAGGGTAAACCTAACCCTAACTCAAACCCTAACCCTAACCCTGACCCTAACCCTAACCCTGACCCTAACCCTAAACCTAACCCTAACACTAGTTTTGTGAGATTTGGCTGTTATTTCTAGCATGTAAATAGCCTGCTTGGTTGGGGGGGGGA
>NC_068990.1:31793257-31796680 GCF_001194135.2 Octopus bimaculoides | reverse complement strand
AAATAAGGGGGGGGGGAGGTTCAGATTACATATAGTCCATCTCTACCGGTCCTAAAAACTATATGTTATTGTTACAATCGTTATTTATTTATTTATTTATTTGATTAGGGCAGTCCACTATAAGTGCACATACTAAGAATTTGCATAAGAAGTGCGGATTCAGTCGAAGATAAACAAAATTGCAGCGTGACACAATAGTTTTATTTACCTTCTCTAGTCATCGATAAATCAATGTAGCTACACTTGTTGCAGCTTTTACTTAAATTTAGATAATCCCGTTACGTGAAACACATAAGGTAACAAGCTTCCTCCAGCGAGTTCGATCTGCCTAAATCCTCTCCGCTCCAGTTGATCCTCATGCATTTGATGTCGTATTGGAACGTCCGACACCAGGTGTCCTAGGACTGGCTATTTTACATTTATCTTCTTCCGGTGTCCACGTCATTGCATATTTCACATGTTGAGTGGCTGATCCACTTTGTCTCACTGTACTCATGCACACTTACCTTTCTGCTGTGTGTGTGTGTGTGTGGTGGTGGTCCCATCCTTCTTTTAGATAACTTCTCTCACTAAGTCCGATCCTGCATAGTGAAATCGTTGCTTCGCAGGGAAGAAAGCCAACTCCTTTAGTGGTCAGTTCACTCCGCACCCGTTTTTTTCCCTTTTCGTTTGTGCAACAGCCTCGTCTGCGGTTTTCTCCATCTTGTGTTCAGTAAAGATTGGAGACTTTATCTTCGCAATTGTTGCATCTCAGAGTTTATCACACCTTGCTCGCTTTAAATTCTTTGATTACCAATGTGAACGGGAGCTTAATTTTCTCTGAACGCCCAAAGCGACATCAGACAACACTTGGACATACCTACACAAGTGTACCCCACCACCACTACCACAACTCTGTTTTCTGATAACTGTCAGAAAAAAATGGGTATATTTTAATAACTTTTTTTTGACAATTTTCAGATGGTATACGCTAGAATTATAATGGAATATTATGTAAAAAAAAAAAAAGAAAGAAAAGTTTGGCTCACACATACATACTGACATATATCACATATATGCACAAAATGAAACTTGAAATTTCGAAAATATGTTAAGTATGTATGTACGCGTGTGAGCCCACCATTTTTTTTCTTTTTTTTTTCACGTTAAGTTCCTATTTAGTCGTAGTCTACACCATCTGAAAGGTATTTGCATAAAATTTCATTAAAAGATTACCACTTTCCTGAAAGTTAAGAAGAAACAAAGTCGAATTTTGTGAATTCTCCGAATCACTTCTGCTCCTCCGTAAAAATGTTCACAAATTCCAGTATAACCGAGATTTGCACCACCTGAAAGGTATTTGTAGAAAATTTCATCAAAAGGTATCCAATTTTTTGAAAGTTATGCGGAAAGAAGTCGATGGAGGGGGCATTCAAGTGTAGGTATGCTCATCCTTGGCAGTCCTAGCCACTTTTTACGAGCATCTGCTTGACCATTATAGCTGTTACCTCATATGCAAGCAGCTACCATACAATGTTCCCTTGCTCCCTCTAAGCTGTGCGCTTGCTGCATGCGCACATGTTTTGCAACAAGTGAACAAATGAAAAATGTGCGTACATTAGGTTTTCTTGAGGAAATCGAAATATTTGAACTGCAAACGTCTACTTGTATGAATGCGCACGTACTTTGCCAAGAAAGACAAAATTTGCGCGCACACACACCAAAATGTTAGAGGGGTATTGCTATTACACAAATCTTGGTAACAGCAAATCACAGCACCAAAGTTTTGCGTTTCCCCGAATCACTGTCCTAGTCTGTTTGAATCATTCGTTCAATTGCTCCTGAATCTTTACATCGCAATGTCCTCCATTTCAGTTGATCTTTTCCAGACTATTCACTCTGTTCTGAAACCTATAATATGTCCTCTCTTATTAGAAATCACTTTCCCACTGTCTTACCTTTTCTGAGGGACATTCTCCTGCTCTCCTTCGTTTTAAACTTTATTCCTATACATCTGCACATCCGTATACACTGAACATATCACACGCACTTACAACCACCGGACCGCAGATCATTTGGTACCGGGTCACATACAAGGAATAAATTGTAAAATTTAGTTTTATTTTGTTGGCTGTCGTCTGCATGGTGTATATGTGTTATAATTTAATTTTATACTATGAACTTTATTGTGGCTGACAATATGTGCATCTCTGATACGAGTAGAAGTAGTGGAGAGGAGTTCTTTGTGGTTTGAATAATTCACCTCTGGAGGTGTGAGTGTTTGTTCATCTTTAAAACAATCCTTATTCCGGGACTTTTTGAGTGGGCCCCACCTGCAAGGTCATTATCTGTTTGTCTTGATATGAAATCGCCATATTGTGCACATATGGTTGTGATGCATGTGCCTGGTGTACCCTCATCAGACGGGTAGTAATGATGGGTATATTGGGCTTCGTATATTTGTATCCCAGTGTCACTTTGATGGCATGCACTGCTCTCTCAATCAATCAATCAATAATAATAATAATAATAATAATGATACAAAGACCTGGAAATAGAGGTAACTCGAATGTGGAATCTAAAAACAGAAACAGTTCCTATCATAGTAGGAGCCTTAGGTATAATAAAAAAATATTCAGACAAATACATAACAAAAACACCAGGACTTACAAATATGTATAATATACAGAAAATTGCACTACTGGGCACTACACACATCCTACGCAAAACACTTTCAATACAGTAACCATAAGAGCACCACAGCAAACCACAGCACATACCCAAGGCGCACAGAGCTGCGCTCGGTAGTGAAGTGAAAGCACATTATAAAAATAAAACTACTGAACAATAATAATAATAATGATGATGATGAGGAGGAGGAGGAGGAGGAGGATGGTTTCTTTTATTTGCCACTAGGGCGAAGAATGAGGGGGACAATACAAAGACAGATATAAACGGTTTACATATAATGGAAAGATAAAAAAAAGGAAAAACGTGTGCATAGTATACATTAAAAGAAGTGAAGTACACATAATATACAGCAATAAGTAGAAAAAAATTGTGATGGTGGGGGTGGTCCTGATACAGGCGGACCTCTAGGGATGATTGAGAAACCCCACCATCCAAGATCATCCTGAATAATACGGACAAATGCCTTTTCCAACTCCTTTCCTCTGACTCACAGGTCAACACTGAGAGTGGTACCATTTTCACGACTTTCACCCACCTCTTGCATAAATTCACTCGAGGACAGCACCTCCCTCTCCACCCTCACTTTCCTTTTCAAGTAAAAGTTGAAAAAGTCGATGAGAGCTTTACCAAAGAGGAATGTCTCTGTCCTCATTCCTTTCAGCCTCGTCCACCAGACAATCTCTTTCGCCACCGCAACCAGGCAAAAGAAAACTGCCTCGCCTGCCCGATTAAAGGAGGGCGGCCGGGCAATCA
>NC_068990.1:31790285-31793068 GCF_001194135.2 Octopus bimaculoides | reverse complement strand
TTTATCTTGAACCGGTAGCGGCCTTCAGTAGCACTTCTAAGCCAAAGACTAACCACAGCAGTAATTGTTTTCACCTCAATAGACGTCATTGATTGGTTGAAATTACCGAAACACGACAACTTTAACACGAAATAACTTCGAAAATAAAGAATTTTCTTAAAAACACCTAGAGTAAATGATGTTTTAAATGACACATTCTACCAGTATACGAAATTTGAAGTTACAAACAATTATTTTTTCTATGTGCCAGCCAAAAGGAACAGATCCATATAAAAGTATACGAACCTTTAAAGATTGAGATTTATGGTTACTTTTACCCAATCAGAAGCCTCTATTATCGACATATCGGAATTTGCAATTGCCATGCTTGTTTGTTTGTACATTTATTTATTTATAAAAAGAATTTAATGAAAGATAACACAAGTCTGCATGATTTTCTATATTTAAATGTCTACATGACTATTTGAATCGATTTTTTAATGCTGATTTCAGATCTGTGATTAGTTTTTCTCCATCACATCTAGTTTTTCTGTAATAAAGCCTTGTTTTTTTCTGCATTATGGTATCAGAGAATAGGATGACAGTGATTATCTGATTTAATTTTCTCAACAAAATAAATTGCTATAAACCGATGCTGACCTAATATTAATAAAGGTAGAATAGCAGTCAATATAAAGTGTATTAAACAGTCGATGGTAATTCTTACAGACAACGTGACCTTGAAAAGCTGTATACACGATTAGTAACTGATGCATGCTTTAGTGTTGTTCTAGTAGTACCAGAGGTTAGTTATTGATGATGTTTACGTATAAAGTCCATTCAAAATGAGTGCATATAGACATAAGTGCGTGAACAATCCAAACATATTCTTGTATATTGTCATCAAGCAGAAGAGACAAAATATAACTGATCTTGTAAAGAACCTATACTTCGCTTAGTTTGGTGTTAAAATCGGTAATGAAAACAAACCTTGAGCTCCACACAAAGTGTGTCACGCTTGTGTGGAGGGGCTGAGACTCTGGAAAGTTGGTAAGAAAAAAGAAATGACTTTTGGAATACCACTAGTATGGCGAGAACCGAATAACCACAGTGCATTACTAAAGTTGATGGGTACAGTGCAAAAAATAAACATGAGATAATGTATCATAGCATTCCCTCAGCTATATGGCCTATTGCTGATATTCCAGATCCTCTCTCCATCCATTTGTTTTGGAGAATGTTACATTAGATAGTGATGAAGAAGCCAAATGTGAAGAAGAAGGTGATGACCACACTCCTGACGAAATAGAAAGTCCGCAGTTATTTACATAGGAAGAGCTCAATGATTTGATGAAAGATTTGGACCTACCAAAGGAAGCAGCGGAACTTCTTGGTTCTAGACTAAAAATGTATCTCTCGAAAAAATTCCCAAATGTAACCAGTGAGAAAATTAAATCAGAAATATTTGTTGGTCCTAACATTCGTAAGCTAATATAAATCCCAGATTATGAGAAATCCATGAATGAATCTCAAAAAGAGGTATGGGTGAGCTTCAAGTGTGTTGTCGAGAACTTGTTCAAATTACTTGATACTATGTTGCAAAAGTTCAAAAAGCTTGGATGCAACATGAGTGCTAAAATGCACTTTCTTCACTCATACCTCGACTATTTCCCGTAGAACCGTGACAATCTAAGTGAAGAGTATGATGAGAGGTTTCACCGGGACATTAAAGAAATGGAGTGGAGGTACCAAGGAAGGTGGAATGTAAATATGATGGCGGATTACTGCTGGACTCTAAAGAGAGACTGCAAGCAACTATCAAAAGCTGGAAGGAAATCAAAGAAAAGGAAGTTTGAAATGGAGTAAAATTACTTTGAAGTCATGGGAAGGGCATTAAGAAAATATATTTAGTCGATATGTAGGCCTACATACATTATTCATACCTTTTTTATTATTGTTCTAGTCATTTGTTCTTAATTCCATAATACTTCATCTAAAAGTCTGCCACAAAAGGGAATGATTGACAAGAAAAATCATTATATCTTTGGCAGCTATTTTTGCAAAATTTGTACGTGATATGCAAAAACTAAAGACATATTTGAAATCAACATTAAAAAAATAATTCAGAATAACCTATAAGTAGACATTCATCATTTACTTCATTTAAAAATGCAAACTTGTGCAATGGAAACATTACGAAACCTTTAAAGATGAAAGAATTTTGAAAATAAACCAAGAAAATAGCAGAGACGAATCTAAATATACAGTTTTGTGTCGCAACTTGTGATAGTGCCGTGACGACTTCAACATGTCTGTTAGTTGTTACGAGTTACCGAATGAATTTGCATATTTTCAGTAAAATGCTAAGTTTCAACAGCAATAATACCTAACCAACAAAAATGAACGTTAAACAGCATTTGGTGGAGGTCATTTATTTTCGTGACTCAGTATCAGTATCTATATATATAAAAATGAGAATGTGTGTGTGTCTGTCTGTCTGTCTGTCTGTCTGTCTGTCTGTCTGTCTGTGTGAATCCCTAAAACTCGAGAACTACGCAACCAATTTCATTCAAATTTTACACATGCCTTACTTAGGGTTCCAGTTGTGTTTTAGTCAAAAAAAATTATTAACTTCTTGCAGAGTTCGAGCACACGGCAACATAATATCTCCTCCACTATTTAAGTATTACGTGTCAAAAGTGAAACAAAAACACTCATGTCAAATACTTTCACTTTAAAAATGAAACTATTCCACTAACTGAAACAATCACATTTCGATACTGTAGTGACAGATACTTTCACAG
>NC_068990.1:31774746-31785981 GCF_001194135.2 Octopus bimaculoides | reverse complement strand
TATTTATATATGCTCCACAGGGGAAAACAAGGAACATAGTTTACAACGAGGTGTTATAATCACAACAGCAAGAAAGTATGTACATGATCTCCTTCTTTTACGAAACTTCATTGACTTTCATATATTTATATTGATATACATATATATACGTGTGTGTATATACATCTCTATATATAAAGATGATGCGTAGTCTAGACGGCGTTTTTAGATTTCATTATTCTCTTTAACCCGGGCAACGCCGGGTATTTCTGCTAGTTTACAATAAAAACAAGAAACCAGATACCTGTGCGATCAATATAATCGAATATCGTCAAGTGTTTTAAATTGATCGATTTCCAGCAATAAAAAAATTTACCAACTATAATGCGTTCATGTGAGCTGGGGGTCCTCACCCTTTCTAATATTTTTATGTCGACAGTATTAAATAAGAAACTAGACTATTGGCGTTAACGTTCCCAGAAGAACCTGATTATGTTTATAGAGTTAAACGAAACGAGTTAATAAAGAAACTGTATGATGTGCATAAAAATGCCTGCACTAACTATGAATTAATGTATTTTTTTTAACTAGTTACTTATTGTGCCTGCTAGTTTGATTTTACAGACCAAATTCTAAATTTTCCGATGAAGTTGCAAAAACTGAAGATTTCCTTGAAGGATTTTTTCATGACCATTCAAGGTTGTTCAGATTCTATAGACAAGTTAGCCGCCAAAATCTTTTAAATTTTAAATGATATCTGAAAAAGTGTTCTAGACTAAGCACTATTGATTATACCTTGCTGGTTAGCCGTGGAAGGTCAAGATGAGTTTTTGCCATGTCCAGTCCAAGAATGGATTGGATTCTACTGGTTACAGAGGTTTCATTTTTACTCCCGGACCTATTTTCATTTACTAGATTTCACATCGCATGCAAGTAGAGGATGTGTTTTTAGAAAAATCACGAGGAAGTACTTCAGTTCAAGATGTTCCTCTTGTTTCTACTAGAGATTTATTTCAATCAGCTAGTGAATCGAAAGGATCGTGACGCCATTGAAGAGGACGCTGATTTAGAAAGCACAAACAGGATGGGTACACTATAATTAACGATGATTAATATTACAAATATTTACAAAATTTTATTAGGTGTTGATGTTACTGCTTCAGCTAATGTTTCTCCTTCACATTTATCTTTTTGTCCTTGTAAAACTTTCAGTGGCACTTATGATTATCATGCGAAACATGTTCGCTGGATGAATATTATATATCGCACCACCATGTTTTTTGCTCTTCCACCTTCTTTTCCTTTATAAATGATGTTATCTACATTGATATATTTTGATTTGTGCCTCGCTGAATTACACAAAGCCATAAATATCCTCTACTCTTTTTGTATATGCACCTAAGTCTATGTGTATGCACCTAGTTACACATAAGTTTATGTATATGCATAAGTCTATGTGTATGCATCTAAGTATATGCATCTAGTTACTGCTGTGGAGATAACTTCTATAAAGGCAGAAACATGTGTCACAGATGTCCTCTTGTCTCTAGACAAAACACTAACTCTTCTTTAATAACATGTCAATTTTGGACAATAGATCATCTCTTATTTCATTCTAGGTCGGTTGTAGTTATCACAAGGCTTGTGTATATCTTGCTCACGAAACAAACAAAATTTCACTTAAAATGGAAACAAAAATGGATTATATGGAAATATCATTTCATACGCTCTCTTTTTCTCTCTCTCTTAAGAAAAAGACCTCTCATAATAATAAATATACATATATATAAAACCTGAGCAGTTCTCTCCTCTTAAAGGGAAACTTCATCCTATCTTTTATTTCTTAGTAAACTCTTCTTCACCCCCTCTCTTTTTCCGAAAGCAACTGTAGGTGGCAGCACCAACAGTTACTAGTTAAGTTTCCTAAAGAAAACTTCTATAATTCAATATATATATTCAATATTTATTGCAAGCGGGAGATAACTCATGTCACCCTAGCTTCAAAACCACCAGGCTACGTGGTTTCGATATGTACTGCATCTCCTCGGTGATGGGTATTCGTTACCTGGCATGGAAAACCAGCTGGAGGAGATGTCTTCCTGGAGTTAAATGGCAGTATCATCGTCTCTTAGAAGACAGCCACATTAAAGTGGCCATAAGCAACACTTTTTTGTTCGTATACTGCTTCTATCTCGAATAGATTTTCTAACTAGTCTTCTAGTTACAAAATCTATGATTGTACCACACCGTGTTTCCTATATATTGCAAGCAAAGTAAACTACTGCCAGGTTTGTCACTTTATGGCGCGAAGTTGGTCTACGATTGATTTTGTAGCCGTTGATCTTCCCTGAGTGTATCCTTGAACGGTTGGGTGGTCTGGTATCGTTGTTAGGAGTTTATCCAATGTTTTTCTCATCTTTCAGTAGACGTCCCTTTTATATTTCTGATTTCTTTAAGTAGGCAGTCGAACAATTCAGGACCCTTAATAACAGATTAGTAAAAATAGAGTGTTTTTGTTTGTGATTTCGAAGGTGGTATATTTGCAAGCTGACTATCTATCAGCTCGTGTTTTGAAACCCTATCTAATGCCGCACTTTGGAACAAGCCCGTCCAGGATTTTCCATACATATATGATAGTGTCTCTGTCTCAATCTGTCTGTTTGTCTGTCTATCTCTGTCTGTCTGTCCGTTTCTCTTTCTCTCTCTCTCTCTCTCTCTCTCTCTCTCTCTCTCTCTCTCTCTCTCTCTCTCTCTCTCTCTCTCTCTTTTTCCAGCTTTTAAAAGGGTAGAGACGCAGAGCACTCTGACGTTCCCGGTCATTATTAAGGCCTTTAACCGAAGTTATTTTACTGGCAAATGTACTTTGTAACCCTTCAATTTCTTGTATGAAACCAGATGAGTTGGAGACCAGAACTGTGAGCAGTAATTTAATCTTCTCAGAACAAAGGTTTTCCATAGAGTCAACATAACTATCAGTTCTCTTGTCACGAAGGCTCGTAGGATACATCAAAGAAGCTGGAGGTCTCCACTGCCAGAAGCACGGCAAAAAATCTGTCAGATAGCGGCCCTGAGTTTCTGGGAAAGTCTGGACCAGCACTGTGAATTTAGTGCTGGCTTTTAATGGTCGAGTCACTGGAAGGGACAATCACGCTTCAGACATAATCTCTTGCGGAACATTTTAGGGTTCCGGATTACACTTGTAGAAGCTATTAAGTTTGATTTAGTATTTGGTGGTGGTGGTGGTGATATTGTGAGATGTGTGATTTGGCGTTGGCTGGGGTTGCTTGTATGAACTATTCGTCTTGTTACTGGTAAATAGGTGAAGTTGTAGTCACTGTATATGCATAATGTCTCGCGTTGAGAATAGCGGTGTACTTTTAGGTTGCGTTTACTTTATTTACGATTGGCAGATTTATCATGGAGCTGCGAGGTATACATTCAGATTGAGGTGGATAGTGGGAAAGGAACGGTTCTTCACTAATTGGAGTAATAGTAGTAGCGGTAATGAATTAATTTAAACACGATTTTGTTATGTTTGAGTTTGCTCTGTACGGTTTCCCCAATCAGTTATTGAACAGTTGGAGTGTTCTTTTAGAAATATTATTTTGTCATGAAACGTTTATGTTTTCAGTTTGGAAAAGACAAAACCATGCATTTAATATGATATAATATTATTAATAATAATGATATGCATACATAGGTTCCTTTTCAAAGATATGGAGGGTGAATTTTGACGTATGGATGCAGTCAGAATGCCTACTGTGTCCCTTCATGCTGGCCACGGCTTCGTGGTCTCCGTTGCAACTATCCATGTCACGTCTTACAGCCTTTATAGCGAAGTGTTCTCAGAGCATTGATATTAGTATTTTGATACTCAGTACGTATCATCGTGATACAGGTAACTCTTTTCCAATTCTCAGAAGACTTCCAGTCCTCCATATCAGCTAAGTTTTTCTCAACTACAACCTTCGCTCGAACACCCTGTATATCTAAGACAATTATATCTATAATCATAGTTCCTTAACTGTAACTAAAATGCCTGCTTCATAATTCATAAAGTCCCAGCTTCGATCCTACTTCGAGAAAATCTGGACGAGCGTCTTTTGCCATAGCCTACAGTTGACTCAAACCTTGTGAGGGAATTTATATTGATGTAAGCGTCATAGAAGTCCGTCGGATAAACCACACCTGTGATTTAAAGGTTCAAACTTGTCCCAATGTGTTGCGTTGGTTGTACCTGATACACGTTAATTTGATAAACATGTAGTTCACTTGACTGAATATCAGAATTCTGATAATCGAAATTACTTTAAAATCACTTCCACAAGATTTTTACGTACTTATTTTTCAATTTTACGGTTATATCTGGATCTTTTGTTAGCATTCCGAGTACAACCGGGACAACATTTTCGTGGCGGTGTTTCTAATCAAATCAACGTGAGAACCTCAACGTAGTCACCCAACCTGCTATAAATAGCAACTATACCTAACTTAGATCACACTACTATCTTTAAAACAAAGACGACAGAATTGATAATGTAGTCCTGAAAAATTAGAAACGAGATAATCATGTGTGGAATGCTTTTGATCATGGATCTGCTCAATCAGGGTTGACCTGGGGCTAAACAAAAACAAGAACTTTGATATTTTCTGACATTCTATCATGCTGTTGAGAATATTTTCTAAGAGCTGGTGGAGTTTCAGGATTTTGAGGCCTCTTTCTGATTTGGTATGTTAAACATTGAACAAATTGTTCCAAGAGATTACTTTTCGTTTTCCTTTTCCACCCCCATGATTCTTTTGTCTACTTTCTATTCGATATTTCTATTCAAATAATTCATTTCTATTCTTTTACCCAATGAGTTTTCTTAAATTACACTTTTATTTTACAATCAGTTATCTGTGGCTCTTTTATAAACATCATTATAATTCTCGTAAAATCTGCCTGTCTATCCATAACATAACTTCAGGGCTGGTGCCCAATCCTCCCTTCTCTTTTTCTCTCTCAATTTGTCCGTCATGTCATCATATAGATGACATGGAGGCATCTGTGTATGTTGGAGGCATTATATCCAAACCAATAAAAGTAGAGAATTGTGTTAAACAGGGAGACACGGTTGCACCAACTTTGTTTTCCATTTCTATTGTTCTTATTGACGCCTTCAAAAGCTGTAACCGAGGTCTGTATGTACGCTATCGCAGCACAGGCAAGCTTTTCAACATACGCTTCTTTGCTACTAAATCGAATGTCCTAACTATTGCTTGCAATCTCTTCTACGCCGATAACTACGACCTGGTCTCGTACACTACCACAGTTATACAGTGATTCATGGACAAGTTGTCCCCGTCATGCACAACCTTTGGTCTGACTATCAGTTTGGATAAAATAATTGTCATGTTTCAACCAGCACTTGGTACAGCCTATGCGAAGCTGAAGGTTGTTGACAACTTCATCTATCTCGGTAGCACGATAAACCATCAATGTTCCCTCGACGATGAAATAACTCCCCGACTTAAGGAAGCCACTGGCGCCTTTTCTGTTCTTCAAGACCACGTATCAGAAAAGCCTGGAAAAGAAAACGAAGATAGATGTCTGAAATGCCTTTGTTCTCGCAAGCCTTCTTTACTCTTGCAAAACTCGAGTGGTTTACAGGAAACATTTAGATCTACTGGAGCGCTTCCACCTGTGCTTCCTGAGATCGATCTTGAGCATTCACTGGACCTTACATGTTCCAGACACAGAGGTACTGGAAGAAGTTGATACACTCAGCATAGAAACTCATACACATAAGCACCGCCTTCGCTGGGCAGGACATCTGATACGGTTGGACGATAGTCGTATCTCCAAGCAGATGCTTTTACAAAGAGCTGACTGAAGGAAAGAAGCCTTAGCAAAAACCTAAAAAGCGTTTCAAGGACTGCGTCAAAGACTCGCTGTTGCAATTCGATTTCGACCTTCACAACTGGGAACTACAGGTTGCCGACAAAAACAAGTGGAAGAAACAAATATACGAAGGATGAGAGAGAGAGAAGGAGAAAGAGAAGGGAGACACTTTCAGGAACACTGGGCGAAGAAGATGGATGAACGGATGGCAACAGCTCGTTATCTATCTTACAATCACGAGAGAAAATATTGTTTATCTATGTGAATTTCTTTACATTGTTAAGTTGGTGTCTCTTTTGAGAAATATGCGTCATGCTAATTGTTTCATTTTCCTCTTTGGTTTAGGTGCCATGCGAGCAGGCAGAGACACCTTCTGGAGAGCAGGAGCGCATGCCAGAGAGAGAGAGAGAGAGAGAGAGAGAGAGAGAGAGAGAGAGAGAGAGAGAGAGAGAGAGAGAGAGAGAACTGCACCAGTTGGTATTAATTTAAATTGAGTATACTAGACCAACGGGAAATGAAGTACTTTACTCAAGGACATAAGGCGCGGCTCGGTCCAGGAAGGAATTGAAGCCCGGTATTATGCTCGTGATTACTAGACTACGCGTCGACACTGTGTGTGTGTGTGTGTGTGTGTGTACACATATGTAAACTTTTAGGCGTGTATGTGCGTGAGGTAAGGATTAAGAGACAGGCGATTTCTTGAAGAGAGAGCAGGATCTTTATAAACTTGAACTATTTCAGAAAATAATATCGAAGAAATCGCCTTTTGATAAGTTTGAATCCTTGGGAATAGTTGGAATAATATCGACAATGAATACTTGACTTGAGTATTTTTTTATGTAATGCTGTATAAAGAAAGTACGATATCTCCATTTATCATTACAACCTATCTGTTGGGGTTTGCATGATTCATTCCGTGTATACTGGCTTTTGAGTAATTTCAGTAGAAGTTGAAACACGAAACATTGAAAAGTGAAATAAAATACCTAAATACAGAGCCTCCACTGAAAATTATAAACTATAATTAGAGCTATAGCAAAAACATTTCTTTCAGATTTAATTCAAAGTAAATGCAAAACCGAAAGTTATCGCAATTTTTGTCTCAGCTGAAAAGCTGTCCAACTCTGGGGATTGTCTCTCATTAAAATCAATAAATAAACAACCATGTTCCTTCTTTTAAAATTGCCATTTAATTCGTTATTTGGATTGAAACGAAAATTTCTCCATTATGTCTCTGGCTTCGTTTAGAATTTCACTTTCATATGTATTTACCACATGCATTAATTCATTAAATTAAAATTTTCAATTAGAACTAAATCTTTTACGTTGTTTTATGATCAATGTTTTCAATGTCCTGAATTTCTTGAAAATATCATCTGTTTTAAGTTTAACTACTTCCACTTTATATCGCTAAAAATAATCAATAAGATTATTCATTCCATACATAAATGATGTTTTATTCTCTTAAGCTTTATATCAGGAATACATTATTTTTCAACATTCGTTAATGATGTTTAAACAGAATGCTTGTAAGATGGTATATCAATTTATTTTATGGAAATTTATGTTATTACATAAAGTTACGAATGCATTATAATTACCAAACAATATTTTTGACGCATTTACATTTTTTAAATATATTTCTTATTTTCTTGCAAGGAATGCATTATAACAATATTGTATGTTAGAAACTGCTTTTATACAAGTCGGAACATTCTGTCAGAAAATAAGCAGAAAGTAAGCGTGGTCGTTAAACAGGGTGAAAGCCAACTTTCAAATCCATTTCTTTTCTCCGGTTGTTATTGTCTTTCAATACTGGATTTAAAATATTGCTTCTTCTCGCCGAAGATATTCTCCAGCATTTTAATATGTTAAATATGAAATTGAACCAAATAAATAGCAATATTAGTTGTTAATGTCGACAGGCAAATGAAAAAAAATTCAACTGAAATAATCACTGTTATAAGTTACTTCATATTTTCAAAGTGTTTACTAATGTAAGTTCTGGACAGAATAGTTTATATTCTTTAAGTATTTTAATACTTAAGTGCAGATTTTACTGTATAAATATGGTGTAAAACTCCGTCTTTAGTTCGGTACGACTTCTGGACAATAGGGTCTGCAGGGGCTGGAGCTCTTTTTATCTATGGAAAAATAGAGAGTAAATGCGATTTCTTTGAAATCATTTATATAATACACAAAAAAGTGAGATTCAAAGTAAATAGATTCCCATTCATGAAAAACTTTAATACATATTTAATCATACATATGTTTGCATAGGCAAACACTCACACATGTATGCATGTATGTATGTATGTATGTATGTATGTATGTATGTATGCATATATGTATGCATATATACATGCGTACATACATATATACATATATAAATTCATTATCATGAATGTTTGTATTTTAACACAACTCTTTATTGTAAACTAATTCCTCTAGCTTCAAGTGCCAGAGAATGAACGTAAGCTTAGAGGAAGCTATTCTATCCAAACAGTCAGTCAAATTTCTATCCCAGTATCAGAATTGATAGCTTTATGTTTTTAAGGCGTTTGATACAGTTATTTAAACGTTGTCTGTAATGATTACTACCACCAGTATTTGTATTTAATTCACCATAAAACGCAGATTAAGAAGGGTTTCCACTCAACGAATTTTTGTTAAGTGAAGAATTTCTGCATTAAAAGCTTATCTCGTCCTTGGATACCGAGGACAGCGCTCATGTGTTTGATAAATTCGATTTGATGATATAATACATTCATTTCGCTAGAGTACAATTAATAGCTCAGTGTGACAAATCAAAGGTTCATCTCTTTGAAATATTCCACGAAGTGGACATCTAGACATTTAAGTAACTTGATAGTTCAAAATACAGCTTTAACTAAAATAGCAGAATATACAGATAACAAATGAAAAGCAGACCCTTTATCAGCAACAAACAATCAATCCATCAGAAAAAAAAAAAAATTACTCTCTGATAAGGCAGAAAAATAAAAGCAAATCCTTACGCAAACCCATGAAGAAATACAAGATGTGATCACAGGGATACCAACGAATACGAATATACTATCAAACCTATTTGTAACAGTTCTTACCTGAAGATCGCAGTGATTTGAAACTCAAATCGCGAGATAACATTCAGTTCAGTAAAACCTTATATTCTATACAACATATTGAGTGCTCTTCTCTCATTCATTCAATCCAGCTTAACGTTCGCGCGCGCGCGCGTATTTTCGAACAAGAACAAAATGCACTCCATGTATATTATAGACTATAATTGTCAGATATACTCGGCAAATGTCCTCCATGTAATTGCTACAAACATGTTTAAGAAGCCACATGTATTGTTGCATTAAAGAAAACTAAAGGAATGGAAGAGAAGAACTTTAGCAAGTTCTTGGACGTTTCGTAAATGGAATTACCAATACTATGTGTCAGTAGCAGTGCCCGATCTAACATTAGAAATTCATGACTGAGCTTCGAAATACCATACAGAACTGGACTATCTTTCAAAATATT
The DNA here is from genome assembly GCF_001194135.2 of Octopus bimaculoides. Classification (NCBI taxonomy): domain Eukaryota; kingdom Metazoa; phylum Mollusca; class Cephalopoda; order Octopoda; family Octopodidae; genus Octopus; species Octopus bimaculoides. Next base: position 31,776,590 of record NC_068990.1, on the reverse strand, counting down.
ATTGTTAATAGTTACAGTTATATTGTTTCATCATCCTAACACCGTTTGGATATAACTCTGGACGCTTCGCAGATAATCAATTACTTATTAAAAGAATAATTACTATAATTACTAAAATGCGATTATAATAGTGAAAGTCTGCATTGACGTGATGTATCGAGGTGTATTATAAGAAAATGCAAAAATCATGTTCCGATACAGAGTACTTTCAACGGTAAATGAATAGTAGTACCATATAAAAGGGCAAATTTCAACAGAAGATGGAACATTTAGGTATCTTTTTTTGCAAAAATTAAACGACATTAAAACCAATTTGTGATGAATAAAGTGATGAAAAAATAACTTATTTAAAATTAACTTACTTCCCAGTCTCCATCGTAAAAACCGTAAGAAGGTGCATGATAATATATTTCAGGGCATCTTAGTGTTGAATAACTATCGTAAACTGGGCGCCTCGGTTTTGCCTCATAAGTAGTATCAATTGGTCTGTATGCTCTTTCAAGACGTCTTTTGTATCTATATATTTCTTTGCTTAAGTCAGATATTTCATCAAATAATTTTGCATTCTTCATTCTGCTTTTGTTCAGTGAACTCTGCATCCTAAATGAAAAAAAAAAAAAAGAGGTAATATCTTTTAAAGAGATGGAGTTGGGGCACAACCTACAATGTCTTTCATTCCGATGGTGTGTCGGCTTGCATTTTCAGAGACAATGTTAATTGTTATATTCGATTTTCCCCCCACTACTTCAGTTTCAAAACTGAGCTACAGCTAAACTGGATAAAAACCTTAGGACGTACTCAAAACATATTTCTTGTATGGATCAAGCGTTGCAAGAAGACGAGTGGCTTAGTGTATTCGACCCATGATTGAAAGGTCGTGAGTTCGACTCCTAGCGGTGCGTTGTTTGTGTCTTTGGGCAAGACACTTTATTTCGCGTTGCTCCACCCCACTCAACTGGCAAAAATAAGTTGTATCTGTATTTCAATGGGCCAGCCTTGACATTCAGTGTGTCCCCTTGAGAACTCTGTTAAGTGCTGAACCACTTGCGCGTTAATTTCACGAGCAGGCTGTTCCGTTAATCGAATCAACTGGAACACTCAATGTCGTAACCAATGAATACTCCAGTATGTAGGAAATGAATTCAGGAGTTTAATGAGAAGCTCCTCCCAAAAGCATTTTGTCCAATGTGCTAACGATTCTACTAGTTCGCCGTCTTAATAAATGTACCTCTATGAAAATCAGTGCCAGCTACACTTAGCATTCTTCATTAGTTGTAAGTTAATGTCGTTTTCTGTTGAACAACGAAGTAGACACTCATGATGAACCAGCAATAACCAGGCGAAACCAATTAAGTGATGCTTTGGATCGTCCTGTAGAAGCTTATTTGGTTTACCACCAGCTCTCTTTATGAAGCATGGTCAATTGTATGCTGATTGAAAGTATACATGTAAACTTATTCAGAATCTATCTGCAAACACGTTATCTCCATATTCCGGTGAATTGTTGATTTCTTGAGATTATAACCGCTTCTCATTCGGAGTCGGTTGCAGTTATCGCTAGGTGTTTGTTCATCTTCTCTCGAAACGAAGATAACTTCAGTATCACAATAAATCAATAATTTATCTTATATGGCAATTAGTACAACTTCATCTTTATCGTTTCACATTCATTTCACTGGCCATTCTGAGTTATTTCTCTTGACTCATTTTCGTTGTACTAACATAATACATACATACATATGCACACGCGCGCATACACGTACATGCACACGCACACACATGCATACATACACACACGCGCGCGCACATACTACTCTCTCTCTCTCTCTCTCTCTCTCTCTCTC
>NC_068990.1:31770602-31774599 GCF_001194135.2 Octopus bimaculoides | reverse complement strand
TATATATATATATATATATATGGTGGGATTCGAAGATATGTTTAACAAAGAGCTCATCTAATAAATTGGCTATTTCCAGATATATATCTACATGATTAACGTCTTCCACCATTGCCGTAGGTTGACCAATGCCTTGTTTGTTAAATTTCTAAGCTAGAAATTGTGCGGAAGTCCGTCGTATGTTTATCCAGTGTTGGCTGAAAGTACCAGTAAGTCAAGAAGTCACCTGGTGCGTGACATGCCAGGAAGCACTACAGCATGTCTTTATGTTCTTCGAAATACACAAACAGATTAAATTCTTTGACAATTCTGTCATAAAAAATGTCATAAAAACAAATTGGATACAGAAGTTCTGAGGGAATGTTTGTTGATTTAAAGTCTAAAAAAGCTGTTTTGGTAAGGATAATGTATGCCTCCAAGCGTACGTATTCTTTGAGTCATATTTTATTTATTAGGTGAAAATTTGATTTAAAAAATACTATATATTAGCGACAGAGGCAGTATTAATGCCAAGAGATAATATTTATGCCCACTTAAACATAGATGTTCTTTTAGAACAAACTATACTGCGGTAGATACCACGAGAGAAGTTCTGATATTGGCTTTTGGTGCAAAATGCCCTCTTGATTATATAGCCAGCAAGGAGATAAATCCCCGCCACCTCTAGCGCCGAGACCACCAGATCTTATGATTTCGACCTTTCTTGATTTCGTCAATGACGGACTATATTTACAGATCGACAGCACTCTACACCCATTCACCTTCCATTTAGTATTTGTGTGCAAATACGCTGAGATTCTTGCCGGTTGTGTACCCAGTGTTATATTGATGAAACGATTTGAAGATTTGATGCTGCTTTTGAGCTGTTCTCTTTTTTTCATTTCTGAAGTTTTCTCTCCATGTCAACATTAAAAAAAAATTATAAGGGAGTCGAAATTTATATTGTCCCCTAGTACCATCAACCCTATGCCCTGCACTAACCATTAAGCAAAATAAGTACATGAGTAGGGCATTGAGGAAAGTGGGTCAACACAGAAATACACGGGGTACACAATTGGAAAAATTGCTTGTTGTTAGAATCTACACATTTATAGAGTGTATATTATGTTGGATCACTTTGAAAACTATATTGTTTTAATTAAGGCCATCTTGTGTTTTAGCTTCTACATACATGACACAATATATACAGTTTCTTCGTGTCCACAAAATACTATTCATAGCAGAATATATACATATATATACACCCTCACAGAATATATAACATATCTAACGTCTCCTGGAAAACCAAACCAATTTTAAAAGGTTGGCTTGTTATGAATGATAGAAGACAGATCGAAGACAGATTTGGTATTGATCTAAACAACAACAACAGCAATACATTACCATTGGTGACAGAGCTACATCTGGAAGAGAAATGTTGTTATGGCAACTGACATAAAATAGAAAATAGAAAGTTTATTGTCAAGGGCAACGAAACGAATTTTTACCGCCAAAAGGAAATATTGAGGCACCAAAATCTTTTAAACGTTTTGGGTCTCTGTGGGTCTTAATCCAGCCCTGTCTGCACTGTATGTATTTCACTCACAAGATCACGTTCAATCTTAGACCGTGTTAGACACCTACATACTCAATGTACCACGCAGTTGGGTTCTTGCTATTGCAATACTCATTATCTGGAAATACGTCAATTTGCCTGGTGAATCGCTTGTTGAAACACTCCATTATGCTGCTGACGTTTCTCTAGTGAACAAAGATTATCAAGTAAAGAATCTACCAAAAAATGCGTTACTTACATTTCTTTGTCTTCGTTGAGTGATTTGAGATGATGCCAACTCATGGTTAATCCTAGTTAATCTACGGGTTTACTTTATTCTTCGCCGCACAAATTTCCACTGACCACAGTCTTGATGGATCCTCTCACTGAAGAAAAAAACGATATTTTTAGTACTTTATATTTTCTTAGGTTTTTGTTGCAATATTTCTATTACAGCATGTATGTGCGTATATGCGCTCTCGCTCGAGTCTTTCTGAATATGTGTCTGAGAGTGTATACGAATGTCTGAGTATTTTAGAATCTTAATTATTTCAAATAAAGATATATTTCTTCAACTGTTTTAGCAATTTCTAACAAACATCCAGAGAAAGGCCACAAGATTGATTGTCATGAAGTCGATCACCAGCATACTCCAATCTCTTTTTCTCTCCGTACTACCGATTTCTTTCGCTAAAAAGGGATAACGGCGGCCCGTCGAAGAAATGAGCCCTGCGAGGTGGAGTGGCTACCATAGCGTGTGTCGCTGGCCATTATCCGCGACAACACCATTACAGTCATTACCGGGGACGCTGCAGAGTACACCATTTGTTGTGGAATATGTGGTCCATCGCCTACTCTCCCTCCATCTTTCGCTACTTTACCCCGCCTCCTCCCATTATTATATCTGTCTCCTTTCCTGTTTCTTTCTATTTACATGTTTGCATCTGATCTGTTAAACGTAAATAATTTTGTCATGTCTATGCCTGTATTTCGATAAATCTCAGTTAATCTATCTTTAACTTCGGGCAATAATGTTACATGTTAATAGATTTATTTACAAAAGGTAAGCAGAGAGTTACTTATCTTTTGTAAATAAATCTATTAACATGTAACATTATTGCCCGAGGTTACCGTGGTCTTTTCGTAGATTTTTCTTTCCACGGATAAACCTCCCCATTTCTTGGGAACTTTTTGTATATATTTTATTCTTTTGTATATACCCCAAACAATTTCGATTCCTTTTGATCGTTGTCCCTACTTTTGTTTTTTTTTACTTTGTTTTCGCCCCCCATCCCCCTCGAAAAAAAGAAGATCTCTACATTGTATTTGTCCCATCTGTGTTCAACCCTGTGTGGCTAACAAAGAAAGTTATCTATCTATCTATCTATCTATCTATCTATCTATCTATCTATCTATCTATCTATCTATCTCCTGCATTTGTCTGCATTAGCTACCTTCCACTTTACTCTTTTTACACTCTCAACACACCAAATTCTTTGCAGCAAATCTTGAAAACATGTAAGATGAGTAGATAAATAAATGTTCCAACGTCGCAGATGTATCTAGTCGTTAACTGATATCCATCTGCCAACACTAAACTGACTGAAGTTCAGGTAGTTTTAGATTTCTTAACCTCCTCACCGTCAGCTATATATGTATGAGAGTGTTGAGTGCTCAGGCGTGACATCTGTTAGTAAAGGAAGCAGCTGGTGGTAAGAATAAGACAGATGAATAGTGAGTGAGGCGGACAATATACCAACCCATTGCCTTGCTGAAGTTATCAATTAAAAAACAACTATTTTTAGATACTGTTATTAGACGCGCTGAATCTATAAAGTATATAGCATGTCTTAGAAAAAACGAGAACCCTAAATTATTTATGTTTGTCTCGTTGCTGTTGTTGTTGTTGTTGTTGTTGTTGTTGTTCTTCTTCTTCTTCTTCTTCTTCTTCTTCTTCTTCTTCTTCTTCTTCTTCTTCTTCTTCTTCTCTGTTCATCTACCTATCTGTCATAGATGGATGGGTAAGATCAATGCGTCAGTAGAACACGAGATTATACATATAATATCGATTTCCTAAAGTCAGTAATTGGGGAGAATTGAACAGCCGAACGGATCGACTGACCAGTAATCTTTTGGTACTCAATAAATCCAACTCTCATGAATAAAAGACAAAGTCGGGCCAGGGCAGCATTATATCTAAATTTCCTGAATCTAACGCTGTACCAAATCTATTATTCCATAACCTCTTAAAAAAAAAAAAAAAACCTTGGCGTAGGCGTGGCTGTGTTGTAAGAAGTTTGCTTCCCATCCACATGGTTCCGGGTTCAGTCCCACTGCATGGCACCTTGGGCAAGTGTCTTCTACTATAGCCTCGGGCCGACCAAAATCTTGTGAGTGGATTTGGTAGTAGACGGAAACTGAAAGAAGCCCGTCGTATATGTGTATATATATATATATATATAT
>NC_068990.1:31763847-31769419 GCF_001194135.2 Octopus bimaculoides | reverse complement strand
CAGCAGAGTCAATGATATGAGCCAACAAGGGGGTTTTATGTGGTTGTTCGATTTGCTAGAAATAGTAGCCAAACTTTCTTCAAATTTCGTTGCCGTCTTCAAAAACAATAAGCGTATTGAATATTATGGTCTGAAAAAAAAAAAAAATCACAAGTCACAACTAGAGCGCATTTAATCATAAGTCTGCTCGATTTGGTGGTGGTGGTGGTGGTGGGGTTTAGGGTGGGTGAGGTTTGGTAAACAACAATATTAGCATAAACATAGAAGCAAAAACTCCAGGTGGTCGCTCAATCAATTAGAAACAGCAGCTAAATCTCATGCAAAATCCACTTTCCTGTCTTAAAACACCAGATGATGAAGATTTAGATATAAAAGAAAAGAAAATTGTTAGACACGGTTAGAAGGGCTTTAATCGATAGATCTGTTCGATCTGGACTGACTAGGGGTAATACAACAATATCAAGGTAAGCAAACATCGATCTTGCTTGAATAGGACTAAACAACAACTTCAGTATCAACCGCAAAAACAACAGAGTAATGGGACGGCGGAAAGAAGTGGAGAGAGGCGGGAAAAGAAACTGCCTACTGACTAAGCCACTTGTTTAACCTTCGGCCAGCGCTTCTCGTGCAGATATATAATTAAAGGCATTCCAGCCATGTTTATCAGTCTTTGCAAGAGTGTTGAGGGGCTAGATTATTTTATGTGTCCTTTTCTTAATTGCCCTTTTGTTACCAACCTGTCTCAAAGCATCCAAACCGCCCTTGGTTCCATAAATCAAATTTCCTGTTTTAAAGCACTCTAAGTTTACAACCTTCCGTCAAAATGACGTGTTAATTTATATTCAAAACCTCAGCTTAATAATGACAAAGTTATTTTACTAAATTCTTCATTAATTTCAAAACTGATACAAAGGCAGTGTATTTTAATAGAAATATGGTACCAAATGGGTTAATGTTGTAGGGTTTCGTTTTACAGACATTTGACTGCAAAGCAAATCGACCGTCCACTTAGAGGCCTCCTTCATGGTTTATTATTTATTTATTTATTTATTTATTCATTTATTTTTTTACAGAAGAAGTGATGCCACCAATAATTGTCATCCTAACATTTTACGGCTATTTTATTGAAGTCGGTTGGACTTCGATGCGGTTTAGAGTTTGCACATTGTTGTATTAAACAAAGTGGATACTGTAAAGACAACTGAACGGTTTGACTTAAATGGAAAGTCTAATTAAATAAAACGCTCAAGATTATTCTAAATTTAACGTTACTACAAGAATCTCCATAGCCATAAAGGTATAATGATTTCACTTTTGCAAAAATGAGAAGGACAAAATTTTTAACGGTCTCGGTGGGATTTGAACTCAGAACTCAGAACGTAATCAAACACTACACGATATACTGCTCGATGGACTATCAGTTCTACAACTCACTGGCCCATTATGTAGTAATTTTAATAAAAAGAATTCCGTCACTAGAAACTATGTATCACTGAGTATGAAAGTCAATGTGTGTGTATATCAACGTATAAATAAAAGCATTTACCTTGGTTGAAGAACCTTTCCGAAAAACTTGACCCTGTTTTTTGACCGACTCTCCGATAATGCGAACGTTTCTGATGAAGTTGACGTTATGCGAAAATTGCAACCAAATGGAGAAGCAGGTGGGAAAGAATGAGCGAAGTTGGGAGAATAGAACAAGATAAAAGACGGAGTTAGAGAGTGTGAGAAATAGTGAGAAAGAAAGAAATGAGAAAGGGATATGACGAGTAAGAAAATGATAAGAAAGAAAAGAAAAACAAATAAATTAAAAGGAAAGAGAAGAAAAGGAAAAAAAGCAGAAAATGAGATGAGAAGCTGAAAGAAAAGTGGTTGGTTGGGAGGGTTAAAAACGATTCTGTGGGGAAAGAGTGGGAACAGTAATATTTGACGCTGTATATATTTAGCCATGTAAAATACAGGTATATATGTTTCACTTTCACTATTCCACACCCATTTTTCTTTTCACTCTGTTTCTTCTTCTTCTTCTTCCTCCCCCGTGTCTTCTTACACCGTCATATTAATTACTGTGAGTAACATTGATATTGCTGTTTTTCTCCTATTCTACCTTCCTATCTGCAGGAGACGACGCCTAAAATTTTCGACAACCTGACACCCAGCTATATAATTTTCATCATTCTCAACAACAACACTTCTCTTTCGCCACTGTTCTTTCTACTTATCTATACGTGTGTGTATAGATATGCATCAATTGGGCTGAAGAGTTTTGTGTGTGTGTGTATGCGTGTGTGTGTGTGTGTGTGTGTGTGTAAGTGTGTGCGCACACGCTCAATATGTTATATGCAAAGAATACACACACTGATTCCTTTTGTATGGTTTTGAACTCCCGCTGAATGTAATTTCGGTCGCTTTCAATTCTATTTATCTTTCTAAAATAGAACTAAGTGATGTAGTGCTCTGCCGATTTTGTTTTGCCGTTACCTGATCCCTTTCACACCACAAATGGTTTCATATTTTCGGTTCTTATCAACGTGGTGCCTCAGTGGGAGAATAAACACCTTACATTTAAGTTCGTTTGGTGTGCATGAGAAGTGTTATCTTTTTTTTCCCTGTTCCATGATTTCCTCTTCGGAAAGGCATGAATATCACAATATTCTGTTCCCACTTAAAGATTTCGTGTTACGTCTTCTTTGTAAGAAACCATTATTAGCCAGCAAGAAACAATTGCGTGGTTGCTCGACCTGCAGCAAATAGCAGCCAAATCTCCCTAAAACCATGCCTTATTATCTAGATACAATGGATATTGTATACGAGGAACGTTCTCCCCGTAGAAAAAATATTATAGCTATGGTTGGAAAGCCTTTGGTCATTGTTCTACTTAAACGTATCCTACTTAGGACTAAATAATAACAATTATTACTTCGGTCAAGGCGAGTAAAACATCTGTTGGTGATGACAGGAAATACATTGTATTCAATATTCATTTCCACCATATGCACAACGTCAGAAACTTGGGAGAAGGTGTATGATTGATTGCATCGATCTCAGTACATGAAAGATGAAAGTCAAAATTGTCCTCAAGACAAAAAGTCACAACAAAATACCTTACTTCTGTCAGTTCACCGTCAATGACTTTCATATCACAACAGTGGAAATCGAACTCAGTACTACAAAACAGTGGAAATCGAACTCAGTACTACAAAACGAACCAGGAGTTATTTTAATAGTGTAATAGGTTATTCCTGATTTTAATATTCATTTATAGCTAGAATGATTCGGACATTTGACCACAAATTCAACTGGTTACGTCGGTCTCACTAAAGCCAGAAGGCTTGCGATGACAACGGACACACTCTTTCTCCAGACCAATCCATAGCAAAATTAAATTTCCAGTAACACGATACAAATCTCAGACCTCTCAATTTGCCTAGGACTTTACTTTTTTCAGAATCTTTGATATTGCCGGGTTTAGTGCATATGTCACTAGTGAAATATCATCGGAAAATTAATTTAACAGTTTCCAAATTGACAATAACAATGCTCAGTAAATGGCACCCAGCAGTTCGTTCTTTTCAATCGTTGTTGTTGGCACTCCGTCGCTTACGACGTCGAGGGTTCCAGCTGATCCGATCAACGGAACAGCCTGCTCGTGAAATTAACGTGCAAGTGGCTGAGCACTCCACAGACACGTGTACCCTTAACGTAGTTCTCGGGGATATTCAGCGTGACACAGTGTGACAAAGCTGACCCTTTGAATTACAAGCACAACAGAAACAGGAAGTAAGAGTGAGAGAAAGTTGTGGTGAAAGAGTACAGCAGGGTTCGCCACCATCCCCTGGAGCTTTAGGTGTGGGAATCGAAACCGGTCTGGGAATCGAAACCGCGATCCTATGACCGCGAGTCCGCTGCTCTAACGACTGGGCCATTGCGCCTCCACGCTTTTCAATCATTACGCACTTAAACCAGGAACTTCACGTGTGCAGTATTTCGCCGACTATATCGTGTGACTTTTTTTGTTGTTTGTTTATAGTGAGTTGAAAAGCAAAGGGGAATTCGCGGCGGTGTTCAGTGAACAAATTAAACACACCACCGGCAGTGGCTAAAACGCGAACCGATCAAGTATATGTATAAACTTTCTTTTTATATCTTTATTTCCTTTTACACAACATTAAAATAACGGCTAAAAATTTTCCGAAGTAGCACGCCCACTACTTTTATCTACGAGCCGCCACTGTTTCCCACCAATCTCTCTCGTCTTTTCCACCACTGTTTGTTTATGAATGTTCTCGTCCAATAAACATTTTTAAAATCCGAGCTTACAAGTAATTACTTGTAAGAAGCACTGACAGATGTGATTTCTGATGAAGTTAGATCTAATTAAGCAGTGGATAAAGACATATCTTTATCCTCTCTCTCTCTCCACCCTCTTTCACCGTCTCTTCTCTCTCTCTCCCTCCCCCTCCCCTCTCTCTTTGAGTGCATGTATGTGTGTGTGTGTGTGTGTATGAAGTAGCTTTGAGCGCTAAATTTTTGAATTCTGTCAGACAAGAAGTCGGTTATATAAGTTATTTGAGAAACCACGAAACAAGCCATCAAAGGAATATACCACAAATAATACATACGTGCGTACGCGAACACACACACACGCACGCACGCACGCACGCACGCACGCACGCACGCACGCACACAAACTGGAACAGCAAACCAACTCAGTTATATACTTAATATTACTCCTTTACTTGTTTCAGTCATTTGACTGTGGCCATGCTGGAGCACCGCCTTTTAGTCGAGCTAATCGACCCCAGGACTTATTCTTTGTAAGCCTAGTACTTATTTTATCGGGCTCTTTTGCCGAACCGCTATGTTACGGGGACGTAAACACACCACCATCGGTTGTGAGGTGATGCTGGGGGGACAAACACAGACACGCAAGCATATACACACATACATACGTATATACATATATACATATATACGACAGGCTTCTTTCAGTTTCCGTCTTCCAAATCCACTCACAAGGCTTTGGTCGGCCCGAGGCTATAGTAGAAGACACTTGCCCAAGGTGCCACGCAGTGGGACTGAACCCGGAACCATGTGGTTGGTAAGCAAGCTACTTACCACACAGCCACTCCTACGCTTTATTTATAAATATTATTTTTATGTTCTCAAAAGTCTTCTGAGAGGCCAATACTGAAATACAGATGCAAACACAGCGATGTTTTATACACAAGCTGTCGTCTGAGTGATCCTTACTAACAATTGTGGTGTGTGCGTACGAGTAGATGTAATCGCCTTAGCTCGGTTTTCCTTTCGTCGACTGCGAGTCTGTCTTGCGGTATCCAATCCTTGAAGCTTGCCCTGACCCAAAGAACACCAGAAATAGCAGCTGCTTCTCCCAAACCTAGACCGTCACTAGACACGTCTTGTCCTGTCCGCGACCCCGTTCGAAAAGGGCACGAATCCCGATCGAGGCTCCCTCTGCCCTTTTTCCTCTTCCGGTCAACTCGCCCTTCCGGTCAGCCTCCCCAGACACTGACGTCATACCAAACGCCACCCTGATCTTAAAGATCAC
>NC_068990.1:31757915-31759752 GCF_001194135.2 Octopus bimaculoides | reverse complement strand
TTAAAATACTGTTTCTCCTTCTCAATGCATTAAACAGGATGCTTATATAAGAATGTATTTTACTTTTTTCACTTTATTTTTGTCTTACTCTTTTAATCTTTTACTCTTTTACTTGTTTCAGTCATTTGACTGTGACCATGCTGGAGCACCACCTTTAGTCGAGCAAATCGACCCCAGGACTTATTCTTTGTAAGCCTAGTACTTATTCCATCGGTCTTTTGCCGAACCATCGGTTGTCAAGCGATGTTGGGGGGACAAACACAGACACACAAACATATACACACACATACACATATATATACATATATATGACAGGCTTCTTTCAGTTTCCATCTGCCAAATCCACTCACAAGGTTTTGGTCGACCCGAGGCTATAGTAGAAGGCACTTGCCCAAGATGCCACGCAGTGGTAATGAACCCGGAACCATATGGTTGGTAAGCAAGCTACTTAACAAATAAGAAGCCAGCATTTACAAGTTTTGTCTCTCATATTATTTACTTCCTTGATTTGTTTTGAGTATCAAGGTTAAAATCATGATAGATTACCAATGTAAAGAGAAAAGAAAAAAGAAGACAAAAACCAGATCAGTTATGTGTGCGCACGGATGCGGTGCATACGCATATGAAGTGGTTAGGACAGATGCAACAATCCACTTTAAATATATGGAATGTGGAATGTGAGCTGTAGGTAGGTTTACACAAATGATATATATACATGCCCATTAACGTTCCGACGAAGTCTCTCTCTACGCGGTAGCTCGATCTGCTAGAAATAGCCTCAAATGACAGCTACTACTGTCTTGAAAAAAAAAAAAAAATGGCAAGGCGACATTGCACACAAGTAAAAAAAAAAGACAGACGGCTTAAATGCCTTTTATCAAAGTTTTGCTCTCAGTCAGCACTGACCTGAAACTAAACAACAACAACAACGACAGTTCATCCAATAATTTTCGTTTTAGATATTCAGTTCTTCAGAATACCTCATGAAATATCAATAAAAGTTTAAATACACGAGCCAAAATAGTTTTCTTCATATAATTTGATTGGTATTGAAATCCCTACGAGTCATTCAGTTCACTGATTTACAGACACATTACAGATATTTTGGTGATTAAGACGAAAAACTGGAAGTATGAATGCAACTCTATGAAAACATTGTAATTAATAACATTCTTAGCTTACGACTAAGTACGCAATTCCTGTACAAGTGATCGGAATGCATTTGAATAATGGTTGAAAGATAAAGAAGTGGTTGAAAGTAAATGCCGACAATGTTGAAGTAGTTTGGTTGATAAATATGTTGTCGCTTTGACAAAGAACCAGCATCAGGGATTATAACATTGTATTGCTTCTTAAATCTACCTTGGACTACTCTTAAACTCATATCATTCAATCGTACACTAACTCTCCATATAATAACATCGTAAAATGGATCTATTCAATTTGACGGACAGATTTTTAAAATTATTCTTTTTTAACTAAACACTTTGAAACTTCGGATACTGGTAGAATGTGTCACATAGAACAGGGTTTACTCTTAACGTTTTTGACAAAATTTTGTATTTTAGAAGTTATTTCGCGGTAAAGTTGTCGTATTTGGGTAATTTTAACCAATCAATGACGTGTATTCAGCTGAAGAAAATTACTGTTGCTGTTTGCGAACAACAACTTCCGGGTTCATTGACAAAACGATGAATCTTCGTCAACAGAAAAATTTAAACTGAAAATCTCCCCTAACAAAACCCTTCTTTAATAACTAGAGATGTTTTTATAGCAACATATATGAGAATGTGTCTGTCTATCTATCTATCTATCTATCTATCTATCTATCTATCTA
>NC_068990.1:31751654-31757138 GCF_001194135.2 Octopus bimaculoides | reverse complement strand
AATCAAGTACCCTGACCTCCTAATATGCTACAAAACCCTTTTTGGGGTCCGAAAAACGGGGTGGGTGGGGTGGAAACCTTTTTTTTTTTAACCTTAGGGGAAATTGTGCGAGTGAGAAGATCAATGGGAGTGGAGGGAGCCTTTCTTCCATTTACTGCATTCGTGAAAGTGAATTCACAAACGATAGATCGGGATTGATATGTAAAAATCACTCACTGTTGATAATGGTAACAGTGACAAAATGGACTGAGAAACAATTACTTCATCAATCTGTCTGAGGGTATCAATTATAAGTATTGTGCCTGGCCGTGTATATTGAGGATCAATAGCAACAAGGAATCAGTTGAAATCAGAAATATGTGGCCAATCTATTGTGATATGTAAGACGTCAAACACGCATACATAGCTTAAAGAAATTAAAGCTGCAAATGTGTACACGTGGAACACACTGATGTCAAAAATTTAGACCTATTCTTAATACTTGTTGAATGACCAGAAATAATAAGAGTTAAGAAGTACAGAAGTAGGTTTTAAGAACTATATTTGCCAGAAATGGTGTTTCCGAATATCAAAGCTTGAAAGTCTGTGAATTTCGTGAAAATGATTTGAGTGCATGGCTTGATAAGATTGGATGCAAACGTAAGAAAATGCCTCCATATCATCCAAAATTGAATAGGATTGCTTAAAAAATGGCTGCAAGTGCTGAATGGATTTGGAAGTACATTCCTCAACTAAAAGTCCGATCGTTGTATACTTATGCCGCTGGCTTTTGAGTTATCGGACAATACTTCATACAGGTAGACTTCTTTGTCCATGCACTTTGATTAACAGACTGCAGTTCCAGTTTGGTATTGATGTAGAAGAAATAACGAACTACATCGAGCTAGATTTACGGTTCAGCTGTTTCTTAAGTGTACACAGGGTATATTAGCTCATGCAGATCAAATAAACGACAAAAATATTGATAGCGAATAAAATGCTGAATCAGTTCTTCTGACTTTCAATGATATTCCAGAAACCATTAATACTGCAATTTATTCACTGACATAGCAACAAATATTGCAAATTATGTCAAATGCAATCTCGAATAACGAAAGGACTTAAAGCGATTTGTTTCCGGAAGTTATATCATTCTTATACTAATATATGTATTTTGCTTGCTAGCATTTAACTATTTAAGGTGACTACAAGTTCGCTGGAACAGTTTGGCTCTTCAGCTGAATAATAAATCTGCGAAAGAAAGTATTACGTGTAACCACAATTGCAGGTTAATAGACAGCACTACACGACAACTATCAAAATTTATTGTCTATACATTTCATATGCTCACCATATCATCTATGCATGAACAACTCACAACTAAATAAAGCCATTACTAGCGCCGCACCTCACAATATGATAATTTTTCACAGTAACCTCTCGCATATAACATTGCCAAAATATTACGCCAAAGGCTAGACTCTTCAGTGTTTGAAAATATCCCAGCTTTGATTTATTGTTATCTTTCTACATAACTCGAGTACGGCCCACATTGATGTAACATTCACATATCTAGGTCAGTGCTGCAGTTATACATTCGCTTGTCCTACAAGTTCGTAAGTTGATTCAAGAAATTTATTTTAGCAGAACGCAACAAATGTTAGCTGCGGCATTATTTCTAATGCCTTATTGCTGTTATCGCCTCTATTCTGAACTAGTAAATTGAATATTATCTCCATTGAAGCCTATCCGAGTCTTCTGTCTTTTGTTCTCTCGTCACTCCTGCTGAATTTTATCCACAAGAATTCTGCAATATATATTTTCCCAATCATACTTCTTTGGAACTTCAACACCCTGGAATTTTCTCTCAAACCATATTTTTCCTACAGGCATCAACCTACAGAGGTTTATGCAGAGTGGTTGCACGAATGACAACGAAAATAACAAACCCTCTTTAAAAAGAACTTTCTTCTACAACCAAACACCAAAGCAGGTGACTGATCAAAATAAATTCTGAAGTCAGGAGGTGAAAACATACATACATACGTATATACAAACATACATACATTCTGGTGAACTCCTTATCCTTCTTGACGAGAAAAAGACCCATATTCCCATGGGAGGGAATTTATTCAGAATAAATGACAGATAATATTTGGAAATCAATCGAGGAGATATTGTTGATCAGACGAGGAATATGAAAATTAATGGCCTGTCTATCTTCTCTATTTACAATGAGAAATGCTATAAGTACTTCGGAATTGACGAGAATATTGCATACATTAGTGCAGAGAATAAAGATAGAATGTCTTCAGTAGACTTTGGAAGGTATGGAAGTCAGAGATAACTACATTCTATAAAACCATATCCCGGAACACTTTTGCATTCTCAGTTTAGTACCAACATTGGCTATACTATATTTCTCGCTTGAAAAACTGTAACTTGAACATCAAGACCAGGAAGATACTAACCATCACTGGTATCTTCAGCATCAGCAGTAAGATTGACAGGGTCTTCGTTAAACGGTCAGAGATGATAGTAACATCAAAGCAGTCTATCATGGACGAGTAACGGGATTACTACCTCCCATTGTAAAAGGTACGCAATGGCAGTCCCATCATATTATTCACACAACACCTATTGAACATTAAAAAAAGAAATGAGTACATCACAGTAAAAACAGTAAAAATAATATCCTCAGAATAAAAACAGTACTCCTGAGACTAGGTGAAGAACTCTTGAATAGGTACGTTGAATATATAGCTGTTCGATGTGATCCAAGGTTAGCAAAACCAGCCTAGTTCAGCATAAATTAGAGGTAAAACTCTTATTATATAAACAAAGTTATGCTTCAGTTCCTATCCCATAAACTAGAGGATACCAATAACATTAACAAGAAGTGTAGCCTCTGTAGGCGCTCTGATAGAAATATCACATTCCACTCAGAAGAGTACGCCTTCGCAAATTCAGGAACAGGAGACAACTGCTAAATACTTATACAAGCTGACAGATTGCGATAGAATATGTCTATTGCGCCATAATTGTGTGGTAGATATCACTTGCATCAGCAAAATCACCGCAAAGTACTGCCTTCATGTGTTATATGAGATTGTTGCCAAACCTATTTACAATGCTCTTTGCAAGAAAGATTGCAATGACTGTCATACCCAAAGCACTCTAGAATCAGAAGTATCCACACCTTTGAAAGTTAGGAATACTTGCGGAATATTCCAATAAAAACAGCACACCGGTACAAACACAATATTCACGCTGTTGTTCTATGGTGCAGAAACCTGAAGTAATGCACTGCTATAGAGGTCAGCTGCCCAGCAGATGTCAATGTCTCGTCTAAAACTGGGGGACAAAAACAAAAAACAAAAGACATCTATGATGACCTAATGCAGAACTTACAGATGTAGTCTCTAGAAGATAGATTTTCAGTTGCATCGTTATCGTGGGTGCACAGAAGCTGGAAATGCCGGGTTTTTTTTTCAACCAAGGGCAAAGCAAATTGACTCACATCCTCAAATATAATGGATGAATGATTCAGAGAAGACTTATAAAACATCCCAGGGATCTTCTTTTTCGGTTTCGTGGAACAAACAAACATATGCACACGATCACATGTGTACATAAGTGAACAAAATATAACTACCGTTATAAATCATTCACACCTCTAAAAACACATAAACGTAAAAATAAAGAAAATGCACAGAAAAGACCGTTGGTTTAATATAAAAAAAGAAAGAAAAAAAAAACTGCCAGCAGTACGATACTTAGCAAAGGTCTTCTGAGAGGCCTATACTAAAATACAGATGCAAACACAGCGATGTTTTATAAATAAGCTGTCGTTTGAGTGATCCTTACTAACAATACGCCCACACACCGAGCTAACCCGTGAACTACCATTTCAAAACATCTGTCCATTCCATTAGCTACTTTTCCGATTCTGATATTTGTAAGGGACGACCGTGCGAACTCAAAAAGGAGAAATGGGTGACGATAGGTAGTTTCACTACATATTTCCGTCCGCGATGGAACATGACACACCAGGAACTACAATGATCCATTGTAGTTTGAAATACTGTTTCTCCTTCTCAATGCATTAAGCAGGATGCTTATATAAGAATGTATTTTACTTTTTTCACTTTATTTTTGTCTTACTCTTTTAATCTTTTACTCTTTTACTTGTTTTAGTCATTTGACTGTGGACATGCTGGAGCACCATCTTTAGTCGAGCAAATCGACCCCAGGACTTATTCTTTGGAAGCCTAGTACTTATTCTATCGGTCTTTTGCCGAACCGCTAAGTTACGGGGACGTAAACACACCAGCATCGGTTGTCAAGCGATGTTGGGGAGACAAACACAGACACGCAAACATATATACACACATACACATATATATATACATATATATGACAGGCTTCTTTCAGTTTCCATCTACCAAATCCACTCACAAGGCTTTGGTCGACCCGAGGCTATAGTAGAAGGCACTTGCCCAAGGTGCCACGCAGTGGGAATGAACCCGGAACCATGTGGTTGGTAAGCAAGCTACTTACCACACAGCCACTCCTACGCCTTATTCATAAATGTTACTTTTATGTTCTCCTGTTCCCATTAGTATACGAACACTGTACCGCTACACACACACACACACACACGCACGCGCACACACACACACACACACACACACACACACACACACACACACACACGTCATAACAGTTTAGTAATGAGTATAACATTTGTTTGTTAACGAACTGAAAAATTAAGATGATTTTTAGCCCATTTCCAGATTTCCAGCTTTTACTACGCCTATTAGATAAATGTCTCCTCTCAGTTAAATGCAATGCAGAATCATCCCCATTAGCATTGTGCACAACTGTGTTACTCTTCAAACCACAGGTAGGAAGACTGCATTTGTAACATCACTGGCAGACGTGTTCTTTCAGGTGGCTATTATGAATTATTAGATTGGCTTGGTGCATGTACTTTTGAATGGCTAAAAATGCGACCAAGCCACATGCATTTATATGCGTATGCGCGTGTGTGTGTTGTATTGTATCGACCAGATTATCAGAAGTTGTCACAATGCGCTTTGTCCATTGTTGTAGCTTTCGAATGACGCCATTCGACCGGTTAGGTGAGCAAGCCAGCATTCTACTTGAACGGGACGCCATTTCGTCGCAGGGTTACTTATTTACAGCTGAATGGACTGGAGCAACTTGAAATGAAGTGTTTTGTTCAAGATCATAACGCATCGCCAGTCTGGTAATGAAACTACGATCTAGCAATCGTATTCATACATACATACATACATACATACATACATACATACATACATACATATCAGTGGAGGCGCAATGGCCCAGTGGTTAGGGCAGCGGACTCGCGGTCATAGGATCGCGGTTTCGATTCCCAGACCGGGCGTTGTGAGTGTTTATTGATCGAAAACACCTAAAGCTCCACGAGGCTCCAGCAGGGGATGGTGGCGAACCCTGCTG
>NC_068990.1:31748997-31751599 GCF_001194135.2 Octopus bimaculoides | reverse complement strand
TGAGCGGGCTGTTCCGTTCATCGGATCAACTGGAACCCTCGACGACGACATACATATCAGGTTAGGACCTCCTTCGTTCAGCTGGAGTAGCGTCTCCGGTGGCTAAACAGACCTATACGTGAGTGACATAGAGCATATTTGTCTATGGTCTTAGGTCTGTTGGAGTTACTACTCCCTTTTCCCTCGCGCTCGCTTGTCTACTATTGTGCTCATTAAACTTTTTCTCCTGACTTGATCTGTTCACTCAGGGTGCTCCACCATGTAGGCCGGTCGGCCATACACGCACATACATACATACATACATACATACATACGTATATACATACATACATATATATCGACTGGCCCCCTCCCACAAGATTTCAGGCTTTGTGCCTAGAGTAGAAAATAATTATTTGATGAGATGTTGATTGGGAACACGTTATGTAAGTTAGGACTAATACTGTCTATAATTTACTATTACCCATTACTACTCTGGTTATACTGGAGTAGCGCTTCCACTGATAAACAAATATCCTCCTTATTACGAGTTTATTAGATATCATTTCATCTCTTAATATTGAGGACTTATGCACCGCCAGATTTTAACCTTGACAACAACCATCCGACAAATGCCATATTACCCGAGAAAGTGTTTTTCTCGTTTAGTTTCTTATAATACACAGGTGACATGTAACACCTGTAATAAAGAAGTGCAGTTAAGTTTAAAGGAGGGAACCATTTTTTCGTAAAGCAATCTCGTCTCGGCCCAGATTTGGAGATCTAGAAAGAAACACGACACTCGCCTTATACCTAATTTTCTATTTTGTGTTTTAACGAGAAAGTCTGGCTGATGTTTGAGTGAGTGCGCAAACAGAGTTGCACATTAATGCACACTTACATTGACACTCGTCTAAACACATATGTACATTTACAGACGCAATATCAGTTCATGCAAGTTTACAGGAAAGCAATCACTCACACAACGCATAAACTAAATAGAAGAATTTCGCGTCTGACTGTGGGTATATCTAATGTATTTGCCATTTGCCTTTGCGTATATGAGTGTGTTTGTGTGTGTGTGTGTGTACGCATGCGCGTGCGCGCGTGCGCGCGCGTGTGTGTTTAGTTTAAAAAAATCTTGATCTGACTCCACAACAAATTGTATGCGCACACACATGCAGGCACGCACTCCCACGCATTCACACCTCCATATACCACTGCATATATAATCACATACACACACACATGCGTATATATCGATATATGTATATGTATATACATGTGTATATATATATATATATATATATATATATACGCACATATCTATACACTTATAATATAATATCTATCTATCTATCTATCTATCTATCTATCTATCTATCTATCTATCTATCTATCTATCTATCTATATATCTATCTATGGGGGAGAATATACGAAAAAACAACAACAGACGGGGACAGGTGGTGTAAATAACAAAAGGATGTATTAGTATGACGCTCGGGAATACGGAAAATCTTTGACGTTTCGAGCTACGCTCTTCAACAGAAAGAATACGGAGACAAGGAGAAAAACACGGAGAAAAAAAATTGAATAGTGTTCAGTCAACGGTCAATCATAATAATGCTTACAAAAGTGGAAAAGTTCAAAAGTTCCTATCTATCTATCTATCTATCTATCTATCTATCTATCTATCTATCTATCTATCTATCTATCTATCTATCTATTTATCTGTCTGTCTAGCAGTGTGTAAATACCTGACAGATCAGCTTGAGAGAGGACCTCTGTGTCTGGGACCTTGTCTTGCCAGGTAATTTTCAACAGCTTTCTCAAGCAGTTCATGTGGAAGCGGTTAAGCTTTTGGCATGACGTTCGCAAACAGTTCAAGTCTCACAGGCGTACAGTAGTGTAGGATGTGGAGAGTGTGCTGCCGAGCTAAGTGAACTTATCAACAACCATCAAGGTTTGGAAGACCACAGGAAAGTTCGGCTGTCCGGACATATTCATCAGCGTGGTGCAATATTTCACAACGGTATGCTCGCTCGAGTACTGGACAATGGAGATTCTTCCAATGCATTCCTAGTCACTAACGGAGTCAATTGGAAGGCGGAAAGTCGGTGAAATAGAATTTCCCCTCCAAGCAGTTTTTTTTTCAGTAACCGTGCCTACATCGTATACAATACAAACGTATCAAGCGACTTTGGAACCTTGGCTGAAATATCGAAAATGCTTGTATTTCATTTTTTTTTTTCATTTGCTTCCTTGGCACTTTTCAAAAACGACAAAGATTGTAGAGACAGAATAGAGCTACGCAAACACACATACACATACGCGCGCGCTACGATAAAAAAAAATTATTTCGTGTTAATTCTAATAACATCGGAAAGGAAGAAACGAAAGAATTTTTCTGACAACTCGTACATTCACGAAAGAATTTATCTGACAACACGTACATTCACGTAGATTTATATTTACATACAAGACTGCTTCGCTTGCAAATCTCTAAATTCCAAAGAGAGGGTCATATTTCTAGGCTAGAAACCGGCTTTCTCCATTGGTGAGAAATTCGAAAAATAAAGCCAAGAAACATGCACACATACATACATACATACATACATACAT
>NC_068990.1:31746120-31747542 GCF_001194135.2 Octopus bimaculoides | reverse complement strand
ATATATATATATACATACACACACACACACACATATATATATATGGACACACACACACGCACACACATATATATCATAGCTTCAGGCCGACCAAAGCCTTGTGAGTGGATTTCATACACAGAAACTGAAAGAAGACTGTCGTATATATGCGTATATTTGTGTGTGTGTGTCTATGTGTGTGTGCGTGCGTGTGCGTGTGTGTCTGTACCCTCACCATTGCTTGACAACCGATGTTGCTGTGTTTACATTTCTATAACTTAGCGGTTCGGTAGAAGACAATGATAGAATAAGTACTAGGCTTACAAAGAATAAATCCTGTGGTCGATTTGTTCAACCAATGGCGGTGTTCCAGCATGGCCGCAGTCACATGACGGAAACAAGTAAAACAATAAAAAAACTATGCCAGTTTAATCCCGAGCAAGGCCAGGTATCTCTGCTTAGTATATATATAAAAGGAAAAACTTACTGTGGACAAGGCTGCGTGGCGTTCGATTATAAATAAATAAATAAATATAAACTACATTAAGTACAGGACATCAACAACGAGTGAAAATTAAGTAGACACACGAGCGATAAGTACAGGAAAAATTACCAAAAGATATGCAAAGTGAAAAATGCGTAAACACATGAGAGACAAGTACAGGACAAGTACCAAGAGAAGTGTAACCCCTCTTCAGTTGTCAAATTTTTACTTTTATTTATAATTTCTGCGACTCTCCTCGTTCCCTTTTTTTCTTTCTTTCTTTCTTTCTTTATTTCTTTCTTTCTCTGCCCCTCTACAATCCTCTTTATTTTCCGTCTTTCCTCCTCCTTCTTTGATGCCACCTGTCTATCTTTCTTCCATCCATCACTGTCTTTCGTTTTTTTCTTCCTTCTCCTCTCTCTCCCTTTGTTTCTTTCTCTTATCCTCTCACTTGCCGCCCTTCTCCTCTGGCTGTTGTTCCCGCGTGACTACAGGCCATTTTTTCCCCTCACTTCTGTCTTTGCGTACTTAGCTGGACGTAATTTTCTATCGCCTCCCGACATTTTCCCCTTGTTTTCTCTTCTATTTTCTTCTATTGGATTTATTCTATATCCTATCAAAATTTCTCCCAGGCGTTACCCATTACAACATGTCTTGGCCTAACGGCCCTTAATGTTTGTCTTCGTCGATTGTTTACTCTGTACGTCCACTCTGTCGTTGTATGTTCGTTCGAAACTCTAACTCTCCAGAAATTTTATATTTTAAAAATTTCTGGAAGCTACTGTTTATGAGGTTTTCCTATACTGTCGTTGAAAGCTCGTAGTAATTAACAGTCGACAAGTGAAAAGGGATTAGACTTCTTTTGATAATTTGTCCCGTAATTGTTTCTCATGTGTTTACGTTTTCTTTGTGTTTATTTCCTCATATTCATTTCTTCTAAAGAGCGCAGGCTCGAAATG
>NC_068990.1:31741431-31745273 GCF_001194135.2 Octopus bimaculoides | reverse complement strand
AAAAAAAAAAACAATGGACAGCTTCCAATTTACATGTTTCAGGAGAATACTCGACATGAAATGGTTGCAAAGTGTTCGAAATTACACAATTTAGATATCGGGCGTCAACAGGATATATATATATTAAGTAGTTATGTAAATCCTAGTTGTTTCCTCTTGAAGCACGTCTAATCATTCCATTATTACAATCAGTATGTATCTATGATTGTTGCTGTTTGTTAGTCAGAATATATATTAGAATTGAGAATAAAGGAAATGTTATTTTCAGAGTTATCGTATAACAAAACAGGAAAGTGGAAAGCTTTGACGAGTGCTTCATTTGCTAATAGGAATTACGAAGATAATTCCATCCATGTCTATATAATGGACAACAATAGAGAACAAATAATGCCAAAGAATCGTCACTTTCATGTTTTGTTTTATATATATAATATAAGAAAATATGTTGTTTGTTCCTTCTCGAGCCATACCTGGCTCATACGGGGGCCGGTTTCCCGGTTTCATTAGTGTATAGGTTCCTCACCTGGACGAGACGCCGGTCAGCTGCTAGATGCAGGAGGAAGGAGTGAGAGAAAGTTGTGGCGAAAAAGTCAACAGAAGCTCGCCATTACCTTCTGCTGGAGCTGCGTGGAACTCAGGTGTTTCACTCATAAACACATGCATCGCCCATCTGAGACTCGAACCCGCGATCCCTCGACCGTTGCTCTAGCCACTAGGCCATGTGCTTCCCCAATATAATATATATAATCTATAATATAAATTGAAGTTGGCCGACCGTTGTATTCTTTCTTGTCTTGAGGCTCACGGCCAAATGGCTGGGTGGATTCGCGTGAAAAATGCCACACATGTGGAGACTAGTGCATAGATTGGAACGCGCTTTCTATTTTTTCCTAGCCCCCCCACCCATACTTACAGAGAAAATCGATTAAAACAACCTGCGTGCGTGCGTGTTTGTGAGTGTGTGTCACTGAAGCCATTCATACATATATACATAATAAATAAATAAACTGAATGATAAATTTCATTTATCTCTCTCTCTCTCTTTCTTTCTTTCACCAGATTTAACACCTGCGGATTTCCATCTCTTCTCGAAGATGAAAGGCAGCTCAACGGTCACCGTTTGAACACTTTTGTCAAGATCCAGAGCGAGTCCTCGACTCGCTTATGGAAAAGGACTTCGAGTCCGGATACCAAAAGTGACAGGAACGCTGGGACCGGTGTATTGCTGCGCAAGGGGACTATTTCGAAGGAGACGATGTTAAAACTTTTGTATTAAACATAACTAGCGCGGGAATTTTTTGACACCACCTCGTATTCATAGGAATTCACAATCCATTGTTTAATCATGAAATTGTGCAGATAACATGCATGCTGTTATACCTGACTTCAGTTGCGCCTAGTGTGTACAGTCAGTGCATCAGCTTTTGGAAACAGCAAGCGCTGTAACGTTATTTGTATTACCATCGCATTATTCGGATCTTTTCTGTTTTGCTGCCAAAATTACTCAAAATTTTCAAACTTTAATAGCTAATAACTCTATATTTATTGATTTATGGCGAAAATGATTTTCATGGCATTGATTAGCATAGAAAAGTATATCATTACACTGAATATGAAATCAGTTCGAATAGAAATTGAAGTGATTGAAAATTTACAGCCAAGCAGAAAAGATCCCATTATTCTATATTAATCTCTAAGTAAATATATTAAATATGTTCACCAAACACCAGTTTTAGCTAAACATATTTGTGGCAAACTGTTTGAATTATGGTAAGCGGTGTACAGCAATTATTAGAAGTGCTGTTCCATTGGTTGACCACCCTGTAATAAAGGTTCACATAAAATTCTTGATGTATAAGTCAAATCCTAGTTTGGAGATATTTTCTCAGGCTTGATAGATTGATTTGTAAGCTGCAATTTACGGTGAGTATATCTCTTCTTCTAAACGTTGAATGTAAATGGCCATATTACATAATCAATTTCATAACTTTATAAAATCGACAACCCACCCACCCGCATCGTCACTTGTTTCTACTTCTAATGTAATAGAGAATTTAGTTCAGTCGGTAGCAATGAGATTTTCCTTTTATAAAATATCTCACACGGCTACAACTGCAAAGGATGATAACTCAAAAAAATATTTCATTTACACAATCCAGTAAGGGCAGCAACAAGAATTTGCTATTAAATAAGTTGCTTCCCTTGTTCGTAACGATTTCTATGTTTTTTTTTTTTTCAGGAATAAATCTAATAAAATAGAACGTCGCTTATTACTTGTAGTAGACTAAAACCAACGTTCGTGGCATATAGGCTATTGCTTAAAAGCTGCATGTATGTGTTTAATTATACACGGATATTACATAGAAGATTCATGACTAAAAATAAAGCAGAATAATTTTTTTCTGAATAATTATATGTTGGAATTGTGTTCTTTTTATCTTGCTTGAAGACAACATATAGAAAACCTATTATAGTGATTTGATATCGAATATAAAATATATATTTCGATCTTTCAATAAACGTAACGAGAATTTCAACTTCTAAATGACTTTTGAATTGTATTTTTGCTCTATAATCCCATCCTATAGAGCTTCATTGAAATTTAATCCAAATCAAGGATTGAAGCTGGAGCCTCTTTATCCTCCGTGGTCTAACATTACAGAGGTAACTATCAATTAACGCCTAAATCATTTTGTTTCTTTCCAAAAACAGCCAATATGTTTTTTTGAAGTGCCATATGTTACTAGATTTTGCTCCAAATATTTAGCTTAAACATTGGCCAATTTACAAAGTTGTAAAGGAAGGAAATAGTCATGACATTGTTCATTTACCCAATACATTACCTAGTGTTTAGCTCATCAACCATAATAAAAGGTAATGTTCATGTCTACCTCTGTTGGATTTGAACTCTGAACTCAAATCCTACTGGTAATGTTAGAACTTTTCTCCATCTTTCTACAAGGTGTCCACAAAGTTTGGGTACATGAGGATTAACACATACTTTAAGAAATTATTATTTCTTATATTTAATTGTTTATGTTATGATTTTATTTACTCCAAATACCCACATGGCGATTAACACATACTTTAAGAAATTATTATTTCTTATATTTAATTGTTTATGTTATGATTTTATTTACTCCATGTACCTACATGGGGATTAACACATACTTTAAGAAATTATTATTTCTTATATTTAATTGTTTATGTTATGATTTTATTTACTCCATGTACCCACATGGTGATTAACACATACTTTAAGAAATTTTTATTTTTCATATTTAATTGTTTATGTTATGATTTTATTTACTCTAGGTACCCTGACTTTGTGGACACCCTGTATAATAGATATATGTAATGCTATACATTTGATATTATGTGGACTGAGATTCCTATGAACAGGCCAGTGGTATGGGTAATCATAATCTTCTAATTGAACAATCAAAATTGTAATGTTTCTTTGATGAATGATTAGAACAAGGTAAACGTAAAATTGCCTTCTCGAGTCACAGTGACTCATAGGGGCCAGTTTCCCAGTTTTATGGTGTATATATATTTCCCACCAGGACAGGACACCAGTCTGTCGCAGGATTGTTCATTTTCACCAGGTGAGTGGACTGGAGTAGTGTAAAATGAAGTGTTTTTCCGAAGAATGCAACACATTGCCTGATCTAGGAATCAATCTTACAATCATGAGTCCAAGACACTAACCGCTAAGCCACACATTTCCTCAATGCTTAAAACAGCTATACAGTTTATGGCAAACATGGTATTCAAATCCTGCAGAAAGGAGAAAGGGCAAAGTTGAAAGAAGGAAAAGAAATCGCTAATCAAAATATATA
>NC_068990.1:31737248-31740792 GCF_001194135.2 Octopus bimaculoides | reverse complement strand
TGACATTCTACCATTGTATCAAAACAAATCGTAAAAGTTTCAACCCATTTTAGAAGCTTTGTTTTTACCAGTGTGAATGGTATGTTGTTTATATCATAAAAATTTAGAAATGTAGAGACATGAAATTATCTTGAACGGTTGCACTTGAAGTAGCTAACACTATAAATAATAGTACATATATTCTTTTCTATTCTAGGCACAAGGCCTGAAATTTGGTGGGGGGAGGGAATCAGTCAATTAGATTGACCCCAGTATGCAACTAGTACTTAATTTATCGACCCTGAAATGATGAAAGGCAAAGTCGACCTCACCAAAATTTGAACTCAGAACGTAAAGACAGACGAAATACGGCTTAGCATTTTGCCCAGCATGCTAATGTTTCAGCCAGCTCACCGCCTTATAACAGTATATATATTAATGTGATTCTGTCTAATGGTTGATTGTGTATAAAACCTAAATACATTTCAGGATTTTATATCTAATTTGGTACATCCCTCCTGTGATTACATAAAATAGTCACATCATCTAACTTCTTCATTGTTTACAAATTAGCTTTGTAAATGGATTTGACATTTGGAGGACTAAAAGTACTGGAACAATTTCTAATATACCAATACTTTAGTACAATAAAAAATTTGTGTGAGATTTAAAAGATTAAAGTAATAACAGCGATGCATACTTGGAACATTATATTTTAGTGAAGCAACTTCAAAGGAAAGTATCCTGAAGTATTGGGATCTGTCAGTGAACTACATCTTTCAGCCAGTGGCATTTGGAGGAACTGTGCTGCTAACAGTGAAGTTCTTGTTATTGTTGATGGTTTGCTTTACCAAGATATCAGGTGATGCCTGTGAAGGTGCTTGGTTGTTTCAATGCCTTAGCCTTGCCATCACCCATGGTAATACCACAAGCATTGATGGCTTGCTTCAGTAGGTTCTGTTGAACCGCTCATGATTGGTATGCCAAGTTCAAAAATGGAAATTTTGACCTCAAAGACGCACCTCATTCTGACCATCCAATTGAGTTTGATGAAGAGCGATTAAACCAACTTTTGCACGATAATTCTCATCAAATGACAAGGGAACTGGCAGAGAAAATGGAATGCTACCACACTGCTATAGAGAAACATCTTCACTCAATGGGAAAGGTTCAGAAGTATGGAGCATGGGTTCCGCATGCTTTAAGTGACAACAACAAAAATCAACAAGCCACAAAACAATCTCTGCTGGTTTGCTTGCTTGTCACTGCTCAATTCATGGACACAAGCAACAATTTCTTTACTGCATCGTTACTGGCGACGAAAAATGATGCATGTACATCAATATGAAACAGCGTAAGGAATGGCTTAGCCCCGGTAAACAAGCAACACCGCGTGTGAAACAAGATCTTCATCTGCATAAAATGATGTCGTGCATATGGTGGGACTGGGAAGGGATTATCCATTATGAATTGCTTGAATGGAACCAAACGGTCAACGCGGAACTCTATATTCAACAAATGGAATTACTCAACATGGCTAATCAAGAGAAAAGACCCAATCAGCAGCATGAAGTTCTTCTGTTGCACAACAACACCCACCCTCATATCACCAATATGACCAAGAAAGCCATTCAAATGCCTGGCTGGGAAGTGCTGCCACACATGCCATACTCTCCTGATTTGGCACCAATGGATTTCCACCTCTTTCGATCTCTTTCAAATGCTATGCATGGTGTTTCGTTCAATACTGATGCAGAATTGAGAGCTTGGTTGGATCAATTTTTCGAGTCAAAATTGGGTCATTTCTCCCAACGAGGTATTGAAAATCTTGTCGAACATTGGGAAGGAGTTGTAACTAACAAGGGTGAATACATTGTTGATGAATTAGTTGTTATTTTTTATTAAACCTTTTAAAAAATTTAAATTAAAAAAAACGGCAGGAACTTAGTTGCCAACCCAATATAATAATTTTATTTTCAGTCCATTTTAATCTCTCTCTCTCTCTTTCTCTCTCAATCTCTCTCTCTATCAGTATGTGTTTGTTTCTGTGTATGCATGTCTAACTTTAGTGCCAAATTGTCCACCATCAGAAAAACCATCATCAAAGTAGGTTTAGCACCCAAAGGGTCATACCAAATAGCAAGTAATGAAGCAGCTGTACCTAATCATTTCAATCCAAAGCCTAAAACCAGGCATAATGAAACTCAGTTGTGGTACTCAATCAGTATATCTATAAACAAATCCATCCATCTCCTGTGCAAATTATTGGGTTGTCCGGAAAGTTTGTGCCAATTTTTAAAGGAAAGTAAAAGGTCAATAAATACTTGCCATTACATTTTTAATCAACCAAATATGAACCATTTTGTTGCACAATGCGTTTCCATCTTTCCTTCAACTTGAAAATACCCTCTTCCCAGAATTGAGGTGGTTTCATGGCAAATAAGTCGAAAGGTAAGCTACTGTAAATCGGCACGAAATTTCCGGACAACCCAATAATTAAAAGAGACCATGACAGCCAGTTTCAGACTCTATTCTTTGACTATACTCTGCTGTAGTGTATCCCTTCTACAGAGGCTTCATAAGTGCTGGTTCCAACAGAGCAATAATGAGCTGTTACTTGTGTATGTTGATGTTATTTGTTAGACTTTAATTTATTCTCTAGCTTCAGGTTTCTTTGCTTCTGCTATAGAGCAGCCATCAATGGCCTCAATTCTCAGGCAGGTCTAATGTAACTAAGATAACTGATCACCAGATCAGAATATTCTCAACTACATTTCTTATCCGTATCACTTAGTGCTTCATAATGCCTGTGTTTTAAATCTTTTATCTTTCCAGCATTCTCATTATTCAAATAGGATTTATTCTAAAATGATATTTATAAACTGTTTCACTGTTACAATTTTATAGCTAATCTTACTAATGCAGAATAATAATATTTCAATAAATAAATAAATAAATAAACAAATAAATAAAAGATGTGCATGGTAGCTTAGTAGGTTAATTTCCTTCATGAATTACTGTAGGGTTAGGGTTTCTGTAGCTCAGGAGGAAATTCTAAATTTAATCCACATTGCAGATGAATTGCTTATTAGTGTTGAGAAAAAGACAGAAGTGGTGGTTATAAATGTGGCAGTAATTAAACTGCGTTTCAGAAATATCATCTTAATATATAAATCTGAAATTGTGTGTTTGTGTGAAGCCTTTTTGAATGTTTATAGAAATCCACATTTTCCACTTTTTCGTAAAAATCTTTACATCAATGGAATTTTCTCGATCTGAACTTTCCAGTGCAGGAATTAGATTTTTAAAATTCCGTTTACTTTGTGTGATTTAAGGGAGATTTGGCTGTTGTTTCTAGCAACTTTTATATTTCATCCCTGCTACCTGGAACGCCATTCTTACACACGCGCTCAACATAAAAATATAGAGAGTAAAAGTAAAAGAGGGAGAGGGAGAGAGAGAGAGAGAGAAAGTGATACATACAACGTCATAGATTAAACTTTCATCTCAGTATTCTTTACCTATTTTTCATAACATAGATACGTAAAAACACACACAACCACAC
>NC_068990.1:31733109-31736716 GCF_001194135.2 Octopus bimaculoides | reverse complement strand
ATTTCTAATGAAGTAATAGGCAGTGAAGAGAAGCAGTCATAAGAAAACTTTTAACTACCCCTATTCCTTTCTCTCCCCATCTCTACCTCTTCCTCTCTCGCTCTCTCAAAAGCATACATTCAGTAAAATATAACTCATGTTCGTCAATGTTTTGTAAATTTACCACGATTTTCACTAGGGTGTTAGGGTTAGGGTTTTAGGGTCAGGGTTAGGGTTTAGAATTAATGTTACGGTTACGTTTTTTAGGGTTAGGGTTTAGGGTTTAGGGTTAGTATTACGGTTAGTGTTAGGATTAGGGTTGGGTAATCGTGCGGGTGTTAATCTGAAAAATTACAGATATGTGAAAAGTACCGACCCTGCCATCTATTATAACTTTTGTTGTTCTGTTTAATATATACATAGATTATGCCTCCAAAGAAGAGAGTTTGCTGGGGAAAGACAGCAACCGGTTTAAAATGACAGCCACAGACTGCAGCAATTCACCACATTCCAGTAGCTACTTTGAACATAATGTAAAATGGTGCATCAACACCTTCTGCCCAATCTGATAGAATTCTGGCAAAACTGTTTAGCAACAGATCGCCAGCAATTGCTTCATCACAAATTGCCATCCTAGCTCCTGTGAAAAGGGATTACCCTGCTATGTATAATCAGGGCAGCGCAAAAAGTTGTTTTGCACAAGCATTTCTATAGCCAATTACACGGATGAAATTTACGTATGCTTAATAATTTTACGCAAAACAGCTTTCAGACTTTCCCTATTAATTTCATCGTCTTTTGAATTATGAACATATTTACATCATAAGGGTTTTTTCGTTGTAAGGCTTTCTTTTTTAGTTGATTTTCAGCTAGCAAGACTTATCGTAGATGGCATAATAAGTCACACCCGGACAAGGTCGGGTTATACTGCTAGTAAAACTATAAAGGTATACCATTTTATCTGCTGAAGGCAATTTATTTCTAAAATAGGCTTTTTAAAAATTTCTGAATTAAAATAAACAAAACACCGATGAATACATCAGAATCTACTTATAAGACAATTTATAGATATGTACAAATTAATTTTCATTCATTTTATTTTATTGCAACTATTATATCAATTAATTATAAAATGCATTTAGTTTCATAATAGATAAACGTAATCGACTTTAACTAATGACCAAGTAGTCATGATCAGCTAATTATATCTTATCTGATAGTGTAAGACAGATGCTATCAACATTAACTTTAGAGGAATGGATATTAATTACATAGATAACCATCTGAAATAGATCTAATGTTTAGAAAAGTGCTAAGTTTGAAAATTTAATTAAAACCATATTTTTATCTGAGAAATGTTGTTGGATTTCAATGATATTTAAACTGTTTTCAGTTGACAAGTTCTTTTCAAATTTTATATTAGTGTTTTAATTCACTGTTATACAGGAACCTAAAAAGGACTGCCTAATCTGTCTAGTAGAAAGGAAATTATAGCAACAGCATTTCCTGGGTGGGTTTAGGTTACAAATATAATCTATTAATTGAAACAAGTAGCCTGGAAGAGAGGTTGCTTAGTCTTACATTTTTGTGGATATGTATGATTTTTTTAAAGAGTATTAATGGTTCATTTAGAGATAATATAGAGTAGAATTAGAATCAACCTTCACAATTTTAAAAATGAAATATTTTGTTGATCTTTACTTCAACACAATCAACAATTAATTCACCAACTTTCTTATCAAGGATTTATTCAAATTAATCATGAAACAGCAGACTAGTTCACATTGTAAGAGTTCTTTTGCATTCAATGATTCATATTCCTTTTGGCTGAAGCAAACTGAGGCATGACAATTTCATTCCATTTTCAAAGAAACTTACATAGAATATGTAACTACTTAGAGTGTGCCACCTATAGCTGCTGCTGCTGCTGATGATGGTAATGATGATTAAGAAGGCTGTAGGAGCTTATAGAATTTCAAATGGATTAATAGTAAGCATTGTGAAATAGTGTTAAGCTCCTGGTAAGTGCCAACTGAAGCCAATATATTTTACTCTTGCTATAAATGTCCTTGCAAAAGACAAAAATATCACATTTCTCATTTTTATTCCCTTAAATCATGGGGAGGATCTTTGAGCTGAATTTGATAAAGCATTTCATAAGACTTCAACAAAGAATTATAATTATTGGCATGTTGATAATAATTTTATTTCAATACTGTATTATGCCACACAAAATATCAATAACATTTTAGCCAACACTTATGTTACAATGGATGTAACATTATGTCTGTTGTGTATAGAGATGTAATATTGATATTCATCATAGCATACAGCATTGGCTAAAACTCTATTGTTGTGTTCTACAGCAGTGATCTCCAACCATTTTTTGCACCATGGGCCAGTTTCATACAAGAAACTTTTTCCACAGACCAGGGTATCACACACCACAAAACACAATAAAGTGCATAATATACACAAACATGCAGAAAGTAAATAGACACCTTTAATTTTTAAAATCTTTTATTTAATACGCAAAGCGAACAATTGAAAGGTAATTGATAGGTAGGACTACATACTTTAGTATTTAGTTGACATTCCCTTTGCAGTTTTCAATTCAGAAACTCTTTTTGACGTTGAACTGATGAGCTTTGTGATTGTCTCTTGTGGAATTTCTGCCCACATTTCACGCAACAATCGAAACAATTCATCTTTAGATTTAGGTTTCTGTTGAGCTTTTCGTATAGCTCTATCTAGTATGCTCTAAAGATTTTTGATTGGGTTCATGCCAGGAGATAGGCTTGGCCAAGAAAGCTTTGTGATCCCATTTTCAGTCAGCCATTGTTGATTCCTTTTCGCTGTGTGGCATGGAGCCCCATCGTCCATGAATAAAAAACTCATTTTTTGCTATGTTGTCGTGTGAATACATTGGAAGTAGTCCTTGCTTAAGTATTTCAATGTATTTTTCAGAGTTTATGGTTCCAACACATTCGATCAGCTCAGAACGACCATTGCTGGTGACAGTTCTCCATACCATTACAGAGATACCACCATGTTTCACAGTTGGTTGGAGTTGTTTCAAATCAAATTCTTGATTGGGAAGCCTCCAGACCAAAACATGTCCACTATCTGAAAATAATGCAAATCTGGATTCATCTGAGAAAATCACTCTAACACAAAATGAACTGGATTTTTCTGACATCTCCTTAGCCCATTTCTTTCTTTTCATAATATTAATTGGTTGAAGGAGAAGTTTTCTTCTAGTTGTTCGTCCATAATACTCAAGCATATGCAGATATGTAACATATGTTCTTGGACTAACTTCTAGCTGTTTTGCAATGTCAGAAGCCTTCAAACGGGGTTCATTTTCCACAATTCTCTTCAAACAGTGAAGCTTCCTTTCCAAGGGCCCAGGTTGGCTGGGACAAGAATTTGTTGATTCTTTTCCTTGGCTTTTGAATTGCACTATAATTCTATTAACAGTAGCAAGAGGAATTTGAAGATTTTCAGCAATTTTTTACTGGCTAAGACCAGCCTCAGATTGCCCAACAATACCTCTTTGAAAATCTGACAGATCTACTGAACTTTTTGTGCATGGCATGGTTACTCTTTGCAGATGTTTAATATAAAA
>NC_068990.1:31728218-31730718 GCF_001194135.2 Octopus bimaculoides | reverse complement strand
ACACACACAGGAATATATATATGTGTGTATATATATATATATATATATAAATACTATTAAAGATCATTATTGTTTAAATAAGAATTTTGTGGGGATTTTACTAGTGTTATATATATTTGACAACATTTTGGTTTTTGAATGCAAAGTACCTATCGATATTATACCTATTTATCTACCTTTATATTTAAATATTATCCCTCCCCACCTCATAAACACCCTCAGTACCTACACAAAAACAGTTTTTAAAGCATTTATTAATATTTTAATATTTGAGATTGTCATAGAATGAGTCAACAAATTACAATTAAGTACTTATTTCATTTGATCTGATTAAATAAAATTATGATGGTTAACATTAATGAAGGTTGTTTTAATTTCATACTTATTTTCAACCAAATCTTTATTAAAAGCATTAACATATTACCATCTGGATCCGGCATTAAGTTACTATTTCTTATGAAACAGGATTTTCAGTATGAATGATTTAAAAATATTTATTCCAGTTTTATAAGGTTTTCATTTTATATTAATTGTAAAGGGTTTACTTCCGTTGTGCAATGATGTAATAAGTAGATATTAGCAGAGATGTAATGAGTAGTTATTAGCCAATAGGAACTATGGACAGAGATCATTACTTAATTCCAATCTGCACAAAAATTTAAATGAGAGGTTGCATAATTTAATGAAATTAGTCTCAAATAGCGAGTTTATTGCTTTTAGTATTTATATTTACGTATTTTAGTAGGCATTTTTTTATATTTCATCTAAATTCTAATAATAATAATAATGGTTTCAAATTTTGATAAAAGGCTAGCAATTTTCAGGGAGAGGGGTAAGTCAATTTACTCTGAACCCAATGTTCAATTGGTACTTTACTTTATCGACTCTAAGAGGATGAAAGGCAAAGTCGACTTGAGCAGAATTCGAACTCAGAACCTGAAGACTGACAAAATGTTGCTAAGCATTTTGCCTGGTGTGCTAACAATTCTGCCAGCTCACTGCCTTAAAAAAAAAAAAAAAATAATAGTAATAATGATAATAATAACAACAACAACAACAACAACAACAACAACAACAACAATAATAATAATAATAATAATAATTTTAATATTTAAATAATTTTGCTTTTCCTACTTTAAAAAATTTCTATCTTAGTATTATTATCATGATAAAGAATATCAAAGACAAATCCATGCTTAAATTGCTTCTTCAAATATTAGTATATCAGAGTGGATATTATTTCATGAATAGTACATGTAAAACTATTTGTACTTATCTAAATAAAATATAAAATAACATAAAAAAAACAAGAAAGAAATCTGATAGAAGTACTAAGTTTTGGTGTGAACACTAAAAGACTAGCAGACAGAGCTTGTGGTGTCAACTTTGAATACGTCAGCTCTGGATGATCACATCATGACTAAGTAAGTTAGTACAAATATTTGGCTTAGAAAAATGTCAATGTAGAGTGGCAGGAAGTTGTAAAATATATATGATATCTCTGAGTGTGTGTGTGTATATGTGTGTGAGAGATGCACATACATGTATACATATAGTGTTGTGTTTTTCTATCCAGAAAAGGTTTTCAACCCTGTATTTGCATGCTATTATTTGTAACATTTATGTGCTTCGAGATCCAATCCCAAAAGGAAATTTTATATATATATATATATATATATATATACATATATACATACATACATACATATATATATATATATATATATATATAGATATATATATATATATATATATACACACACATACATACATACATACATACATACATAGATCATCATCACTAGTGTCACCAAGTGTCATTTTTACATGTTGGCATGGCTTGGACAGTTTAACAGGAGCTGGAAGGCCAAAGAACTGTGTCAGTTTCTACTATCTACTCTGGTATGTTTTTTTAATGACTGGATGCTCTTCCTAGCACCAACCATTTTACAGAATAAAATGGGGGGCTTTTTATGTGGCACAAGCACATACATTTTACATACATATACATACATACACACACACACACACATACACACAGAGTAGATGTTAAATGATGATGACGATGATGATGATATATTGTTACTATTGTTTTTAAGAAGTTTTCCAAGATGGCATGGGTTGGATGACACTTCTTGAGACATGCAGTAGTCTATGGCCAGATACTCTCCTTAATGCCAACTATTCACCTGGTCTCCACGAAGCATTAGTATGTATAGTTTATGTGGAAAATAAGCAAATATCGCCACTGATCAAGAGATATCAATGCAAAGATGGAGATACGCACACACATACACTTCAACTTTCTTACAGTTTCCATTACACAAATCTCAGCCATAAGGCATTGATAAACCTGAACCTATAGTAGAAGACAACCAAGTATTTGCACAGCTGGATCAAATCTGAGACCACGTGGTTACGTGGTTGCAGAGTGAACTTCTTAACCAAATCACAATGCATACAGCTCATATATATATATATATATATATATATATATATA
>NC_068990.1:31723586-31727462 GCF_001194135.2 Octopus bimaculoides | reverse complement strand
TATATATATATATATATATATATATGTGTGTGTGTGTGTGTGTACACTTTTAAAACAACAATTTGTTTCTGTAGGGGAAAATTAGTTACATTTTAATAAACTTAAGGGTTTCTTTGTATGGTACAAGCCAAAGGCGGCGAGCTGGCAGAAACGTTAGCACGCCGGGCGAAATGCTTACCGGTGTTTCACCTGCCGTTACATTCTGAGTTCAAATTCCGCCGAGGTCGACTTCAACTTTGCCTTTCATCCTTTCGGGGGTCGATAAATTAAGTACGAGTTACGCACTGGGGTCGATGTAATCGACTTAATCCATTTGTCTGTCCTTGTTTGTACCCCTCTATGTTTAGCCCCTTGTGGGCAATAAAGAAATAAGAAACCAAAGACCATGCGATATTTAGTTACCTCCAAAATACACTCTGCAAATTAATATTCATAAAAACGATTGTTGTAATTTTATATAAAAGTTCTATTTTATAGTTTAGGTTCTCAAAAATAAAGTTTTATAAACGTGCAGCTCATTGACAGTGAACACAGCTGCGAATCAAAAGTTACCTCCCTTCAACTGTAAATTTCTACTCGTAGCTTGTCAAGTTATTTCCCAATAAATATATGTTGTTCAACTTGTACAATACAAAGTTAACTTTGTTTTGACTCCTACTAGTATCTATTCCACTTTACTTACATCACCATCCTCATAAAGTAATTACTGGACATCGTACAAATTCAACTTTCCACCACTGATATTGATAATGACTTTGAGCCTCAACATGGTCGTTCGCCGTGTTAGAAATAGCAGTAAAATAACCCTCCAGTCACATCGTATTGTCTTAAGGAAAAAAAAAAAAAAAAAAAAAAAAGGATACATCGGATAATGTAGACATAATGTAACTAAAAATAAAGATGTAGTCATGGCTGGAATGTCTTTCATCATAGATCAGGACTGAACTAACGTTAAACAACAATAACAGGAGATGAATCTGATGTCCAAAACACACGACTGACAGATATAGCTACTGTTCGTTAGCTGAAAAGGTAAGTCGTCCTTAGCATTGAAGTTTGGTATTCAACTTCAAGAAAATGAGCATGTCCTTCATTTTGATAATTGTTATTCAATATTAGAGGATAATGTTTTAATCTAAGATTATATTTACCATTGCTAAATTTGGAATAACTGCTTCAGATAGTAAATAATACTGTGGCACAATGTTCATTCATCTATGTAAAGGAAGTTGTCAAGTTACATGCACACAGCTTTATTTATTTTATTTATTAATTTTTTTCTGTGTACGCAGATGCACGAAAGCATCTATTCATTTTTACTTGTAAGCAATATATATATATATATATATATATATATATATATATACACACGCACATGCTCGTATACACTTTGATGTATGTACATCTGGGTATGTGTAAGATTCGTTTTGGTGTAATCCACTGCTCCTTATAATTAAAGTAGTCAAACTTAAGGTAGGCCTTGATGCATGACTAGTGACATCCTGTTATAAGTCAATTGAAATTGGTTTACATTACTTGATTAACTACGTAATAAGCATTGAATGAGAAATTTCACATATTCTGTAATATCGCTCATTATATATTTCCCTAAGAGGCTTGAGGAAATATGTAAATAAAGTAGTTCACAGCAACCTAATGGGTTTAATAACACAAGCAGAAGAGAAACAAGATTGAGTCATACGCGCAGTGAAACATTAACGAATCTATGGTCGCTTGACGTGCAAGAAAGGACATTAAAAATTATCTCATATTACTCACTATCGTCTTAAAGATGTATAATATGGACTGTGAAGTCCCTGAAATGCAAAAAGGATACGAGGGCCATAGCTATACTGTTAGTTGCATAATCCATAGGTTTGCTGACTTGAACTACACAACAACAATAAAAGTCTTGAGTAAATTATGAATAATGAAAATATCAACACATATTTAACCCTGTTTCAATAAAACATTTACTTCTATCAACCGTCGGACAAAATGAGCGGCATTTCTTCCAGATCTTTACGTTATAAGTTCAAATCCCACCGAGGACAACTTTGTCTGTCTTCCTTTCGGGGTCGATAAAATAAAACACTAGTAAAGTAGTGAGGTGGGTAATGTTGACTACCCCACCACAAACAAGCACACACACTTACACACGCACTGGCTTTGTGCTAAAATTAGAAAGAATTCATTTCTAATCACTTTTTGAAAGATCATTTTTACGTCCGCTTTCCATGCTGGTATGGGTTGGACGAATCATTACCTTCAGAGCCAGTCCTTATTTGTTTCTAATTTTCAAATGATTCAATATATGTATACCCGAAAGGAAAGGAGAATATATATTAAGGCTTGTACACACACACACACACACATACACCCTCCCTCTCTCTCTCTTACACAGAGAGGTAGTGTGTGTGTGTGTGCGTTTGCATCAGTGTGTTTACGTGTCCGTGCACACGTACGTACATGTACATAGGGTGAGTGGAAAACTAATTAACTCATAAGTTAAATTTGTGACCAAACAGAATCGGATTATCCATGAGAATATGACTGAATGATAGCTTCTCTTTTTCTTTAAAAGTATGTTGCCAAGTGGTTACGAAGTTGGACAGATCAAGTGTTTGTATCTTATATGAAGTAAAGGCCCAGATTAAACATAACCAAGACAACAATTTTATCTGTCAAAAATGCATTTCGCCAGGGATATTCACAATGCAATTGAAGCTAAAGACATTCAATCGGAAAAAAAAAAATTGCAGATTTAGTTCAGAGACACTTCTCTTTCTTTCTTTCTTTCTTTCTTTCCGTATATATATATATATATATATATATATATATATATATATACACAGATTGATACACACACACATATACATTGTCTGTGTGTGTGTTCTTGATTTGGCAGTTCTGCACAGGAGCACTAATTCTGAAGGCATGGAAGTGTTGACAAGTGGGACTGTCCGAGATGTGTGCAAAGTGACAAAACCAAACTGTACGCACTCGTGCAGTGTCCGAGCATTGCAGATAGTGCAGTTATGAACAGCTGTTGTTACGTGTAGGGTGAATCCGGCTGTCGCCCTGTCTGTTGCGGGGCTCGACTCATAACCCGCCTTTATCGAGGCGGGACAAATGACGATCCTCTATTTAGTGGCAATAGCAAAACAGGTCGTGTGCGAACGAGGTTGAAAGCATTGAGGGCAGACACTTTCCTCTCTGGTCAAACTTCATTGACTTTTTCAAGTTCCACTTCAAAAGGAAAGTGAGGATGGAGAGGGAAGCGCTCGCCTGCAGCGAATTTGTTAAAACGTGTCTCGTAAAAATAGTTTGGGAGAATGGACCTACCCTGAGCATAAACCTGTAGATTGAAGAGCATCACTTATGCAAGGGCTTGTGCTCTTGGTGGTCAGAGTGATCTTGGATCTGTCGGGTTCCTTTGTTGGCTCTGACTAGAGGTTCTCCTGTGTCAGGAGTATTGCATCATAGATGTATTTACACATTTTGTAAACAATGTATACTTTTTATCCAATCTTTTCCCACCTCCTTTCCTTCACTCATGTTTTATGTAAACCACAACACTAACTGTAAACTGGTCTTGTAATATCACCCTCACCTGATGCTCCCGTAGCAAATAAATCATCATCATCATCATCATCATCATCGTCATCATTTATATATTCAATAAGCACCCCATTAAAAAAAAGAAGAAAAGATCGGGCCTTGTGTTTATTGTAGAGAGAATTATTATTCACAAGAATTCTTTTAAGGTGTAGGTTGTTATGCAGGACACAATGCTCTGCAGCATTCTGTCTGTATTCATATTCTGAGATGTATATGTATATATGTATATTCTGGGATGTATATGTATATTCTGGG
>NC_068990.1:31721824-31723096 GCF_001194135.2 Octopus bimaculoides | reverse complement strand
AAAGACACCATTTTGAGCGTGGCCGTTGCCAGTACCGCCTGACTGGCTTTCGTGCACGGTGGCACGTAAAAGCACCTACTACACTCTCGGAGTGGTTGGCGTTAGGAAGGGCATCCAGCTGTAGAAACTCTGCCAAATCAGATTGGAGCCTGGTGTAGCCATCTGGTTCCACCAGTCCTCAGTCAAATCGTCCAACCCATGCTAGCATGGAAAGCGGACGTTAAACGACGATGATGATGATATATATATATATATAATATGCACTCTCTTGCAGAAGCAATAGAGTGACTCAAATGCTGATAGTTTCATATGTTGGCAATTATCAAACTATACTCATATCATAAGGTCTGTTTTTCTTGTTTGCATCACCATATATATATATATATATGCTATGAAATGAAATAAATGACAAGTGAAAAGGAAATTTGTAATGAACTTCATTTCCTTGCTGGTGTTTCTGCTATAAACTACAGTATACTCAGAGCTGAGTGTGTGTGGACCACCTTATCGCTTCCTTGGCACTTTGATAATGAAATACAAGTTTACCTTGGAAAACACACACACACACACACACACACAGACAGAAAGAGAGAAAGAGGTTGAGATATCTCAATACACCTTTCTGTCATCCAACTGTAGGGTTCAAATATCTGGTGAAAGGTCAGAAGAAGAATATTCATCATGTCTTGAAGTAAAGAGATTTTTGCTGCCATGGCACCTTACTACAATGAGGCCCAGGCCACCATTGGTTTTGAGAATAGTTAAGCATTAAAATCTAATCCCACCAAACGAAA
This sequence comes from Octopus bimaculoides, assembly GCF_001194135.2. Taxonomy (NCBI): domain Eukaryota; kingdom Metazoa; phylum Mollusca; class Cephalopoda; order Octopoda; family Octopodidae; genus Octopus; species Octopus bimaculoides. The sequence continues at coordinate 31,722,302 of NC_068990.1, read as the reverse complement.
ATACCTCTGGAAAGTCTTGTGGCTCACATACCCCTTCTCCCTCAATATAAAATCTTAGGTAGGTAAAGTTATTTTTAGTTTAATAGACAAACACTTTTCCCGTGTGATTAGGTTCTGTAAAATGTTTAATAGACACACTTTAAGAGTTTCTTTTAGTAGTTGTTGTTGTTGTTGGCACTCCGTCGCTTACGACGTCGAGGGTTCCAGTTGATCCGATCAACGGAACAGCCTGCTCGTGAAATTAACGTGCAAGCAGCTGAGCACTCCACAGACACGTGTACCCTTAACGTAGTTCTCGGGGATATTCAGCGTGACACAGTGTGACAAGGCTGACCCTTTGAATTACAGGCACAACAAAAACAGGAAGTAAGAGTGAGAGAAAGTTATGGTGAAAGAGTACAGCAAGGTTCGCCACCATCCCTTGTCGGAGCCTCGTGGAGCTTTAGGTGTTTTCGCTTAATAAACACTCACAACGCCC
>NC_068990.1:31715805-31721814 GCF_001194135.2 Octopus bimaculoides | reverse complement strand
GCCTGCTCGTGAAATTAACGTGCAAGCAGCTGAGCACTCCACAGACACGTGTACCCTTAACGTAGTTCTCGGGGATATTCAGCGTGACACAGTGTGACAAGGCTGACCCTTTGAATTACAGGCACAACAAAAACAGGAAGTAAGAGTGAGAGAAAGTTATGGTGAAAGAGTACAGCAAGGTTCGCCACCATCCCTTGTCGGAGCCTCGTGGAGCTTTAGGTGTTTTCGCTTAATAAACACTCACAACGCCCGATCTGGGAATCAAAACCGCGATCCTATGACCGCGAGTCCGCTGCCCCAACCACTGGGCCATTGCACCTCCACTTTTAGCGGTATACCTAATATAAAGAAAATATTAGCTGGTAGTGCCACAGCTGAGACAAAGGTAGGGTACTCATGCAAGGACAATATCATATCCTGATAATGACCAATGAAACACAGAGACAATCATATACGAGGCATAGGTACTGTCAAAGGACACAGTAAGCTGACAAACTTGCAGAAGTATGTGGGCACAACAGAAGGTCAAATTTAATAACCATAAATTCACCCTTTTAATACAGAAGAGACAGCCGCGCGATGTATGTATGTTGATTGAAAGAAAGTGTCATGGATTACACTCAGGTGTTTTGGGGCAAGGGACATAACTGTTAGTGGTTACCCCTCTGATCATCTCCTGCGGGTTCGTTTTGTCTTTTTCACAGCACTCACATTCCGAATATGACACTTGCTGACAGAAAGCCATCGCAAATTTTTCTCATACTGGCCATTCTGATGAGCACAGTTTTTGATAATCACATAATTACCTAATTTCTGTGTGAAACTGATTGGTAAGATTGGTTGAAATGCATATACTATATACCTTAACGTATGTGTGTGTGTATGCACGTCTACACATACGGGCAGCTTGGTGCCAAAACAGTTGTTATACTCTAGAAAGAAGATGCAGGTTTAATAACTAAAGGGTTATTATTTCAATTTAACTGTACTTTACTAGCTTTGAAGTACCTGAAAACCGTGCTTTTTTTTATTTAGGTGTATTGTTTATATATCATTTAACATACAGAATAAATGTTCTGGTGAAACAGAATTAGGGTTTGCAAAAATATTACATTACACCTTTAGCATTCAGCTTACTCTATCAAATGTAATGCTTATTTATTCACCTTGCTTTGAATTTGTCATATATTATCTTGTGGCTTTGAGATTTCATTTATGTGATTATTTTTAGAACGACATTGTAGGATAGGTGCGAGAGGCCGGATCTGGTTGGTTTGAACATAAAACAGGTCAAATGTTTGGGCTGAATATGGTCAGTTTAAATGCTAAAGGGTTAAACTACATACAGCATGTGAATTACTAAATTCTACATAAGAAAATATTTTCAGTCTTGTCATTCTCCTTGATTTTCTGGAACATGGCTGTACCATGAACAGCAAGCCTGTGAAAAGAAGAGATTGAACAATAATCTGAAAACAATCCAAATTCACATCAATGCTTGACCACACATATCTTAGGCAAGAAATCTGGCAGTTGGCAAATTAGAGTGGTCACTGGCCCCTTATCCACCATACACCTTGAATTTGGTGCCCTCCAGCTTCTATCTGTTCAGTCCAATGTCTTCAGAGACAACGATTTGATGATGCAGATGAGGTGAAACTGACTGTGAGGAAAGGTGTACAACAGTGCACATTTGAATATTTTCAAAGAGAATTTGAGAGTTGGGTTCAATGATTGCTTGTTATGGAAACAATGGAAAGTAGTAACTATGTATAGAGAAAGAGTTGCTCTACCAACATGCACACTTTGAATGACCGATGTCAGTTAATAAAAAAGTTATGCCCACTTTTGCATTACCTTAGATACAATCCTTCTTTTATATCAATGTATGTTTGCATGCATGTAAGTGTAATGTATGTAATATAAACATGTATGTACACATATTTTATTTACAGCTTATTATAAATTTGTCTCATAGCAGCCAATGCATCTTACTGAATGATTTCCTGTTGAAGGTCCTTCCAAGTTCGGAAATGGAAATTAACAAATGCTGGACATGGCTGAATGGAAGACTACTTTATTGGACAACTAAATGTGTGTGTGTGTGTGTGTGTGTGTGTGTGTGTGTGTGTGTTTTGTCATGTACACGAGGTGATGGCTGTAAAATGTTTCAAATATTTTATTGATTACTAGGAACTATTTTTAAACTTTGAGAAATACTTCAATTTAATTTAACTAATTTTTAGTTTCAAAAGTTCAGCTGATGACATTTTTGACTCTTCATTACGATACAGCATAATATACAGTCACTTATTTAAAGTATATAGAATTATATTTGAATACAATAGTATATAGTAAACAGTATAGAGAACTATTTGAAATTTATTGACTTCTGTAACTTCAAAATATTTCCAAATCAATATTCACATTCAAATAACCTGTTACTTTAGATGCCCCCCCCCAACACTTTGTGAATACTTATCCAACTTTAATAACAGTAGATGTACTTTAGATTACTAAATGTACATAATCAGCCTAAATTTTGTTATTGAGCATCAATTTTCCAACATTGATATAAGTTAAACATTTTCATTTGCCTACATCCAACCACACTCCTGGCAGCTTCTGTTCAAACATGTGAGGTGACATTGATTAACTCAGAATGTGTTTAATGAAAGCAATAGTTTTACAGCCAAATAGCCTTCTTAGTGCCAACCACTCTAACATAAAGTGGAAACTAGATGGTTTTCATTTGAAATGTCCATCTTCCTAGATGTACTGCAGTTACATGGATTAAAAAGCCATATCTCTTTGCTGATACTATACAATATGATATACATTTATTGAGTTGCCTCTTATATTACTGCCACAGTATTTCAAAGCCTCATATTTCTTCTATTTCATGCTGCAGTGCCCAGTGATTTTAAGTTGCCTACTCTCCTAAGGTTAGTGATCTTTTTATTAAGCCTCAATAGGTGACTTAATACACTTTTACAGAATTAAGGAATTAAAAGTGAAGCATGCTGTAGAGAAAAACTGACATTGCCGGTTAATGTTCAGCATGGCAGCTTTAGTCAATGCTTGAGCAGAATAATGTTGAAAGGGATCAGAAATAGAGATGATAAATACAGGATGATAAACACAATAGAGAAAAACACAGTAGATCAGGCTATAAATGTGTTAAAACTTCTCATGCATAAATTTACTGAACTGTAAGTTGGAGAAGGGAAACAAAAGGAGAAGAAGAGAAGACAAACTGTGGCTAAAGTGCACTGCTGAGCTAGAGTGTGTGCTAAGTAAAAAGGGGGTAAAAATAAAAAATAAAAAGAACCAACAAAAGAAGAATTTAGGAAGAGATAGAATGACACTTTCAATTATCCATGAAAGTAAAACAGTTTACAATGCATTTTATACTCTGAACTCCATAAGTGAGGTAGTGGTGGGCATATTTTTGCACAGTCTATTGTCCCGACTTAACAATTAATCTTACTAGCAGTCAAATACAAAGATTAGCAACAAAATAGCAGTTCTGCAAAAAATCTCTGGCATTTGAATTACAGCCACTATTTTGAGTAGTTTGCATATAAATGACAACTTTGAAAGAACAAACCAATGTGAGGAGACAAAAGAACCAAGAAAATATGGAAGTTGAAAATAAATTATATGTGAAATTATTTTCTCTTTTCTTTGTTTTACACTTGACATTTTTGTATGCATTCATAAAGTTATATTTAATGACATCATAAGATTTCTACTATTAACTGCTATTCAAAAGGGTGGAACCAGTACCCATTTTCAAATCAGACACAAGTAATACACAGTGTAGAATTAAAATCTAGAATTAAAATCTTAATTACTGAGATCCATATTCTCAAACACACATAATTTAGATAGCTAACAAAAATATATAAATATTTGGTTACTTAAGAAACAATAATAATTCCTTCTTGAGAAACAAAGAGGCTATTTTCTTCAAAAGTAGAGTATATTATGGATTAACTGATCTTTAGATATGTCTTTACACTTAATTCACTAGTCTCAGTTAAACGAAAAATAGAATCACTTACTGCCAGTGGGTTTTGAAATAAAACAAAACTGAATACCTGATTTAATAAATCTACACTGTATACATAATCAAAAAAAAAAAAAAAAGAAAAAAATTATAAGGTATATGTACACATGAATGATAGATGTGTTATGCAGAGAGGATTGTAAGGAATTGCACTGATGGGTTTGATGCAGCTTAAAATAACAGTTTATACTTTCATGGAAAACAGACTTAAAACTCATGAGAATGAGGAGGATTATACCCCCTCCCATACACAAATGCATATATTTATACATACCCCATCACACACACTCAGTCACAAACACACACATACACTGATATATCAATATTTACTTTGAAACGGTTTTCTAAGATTTATTTCTACACAATAGGTACAAGCACAGCTGTGTGGTAAGAAGTTTGCTTCCCAATTACCTGCTTCTGAGTTTAGTTCCAGTTCAGTCCCACCTGCCTTGGGCAGGTGTCTTCTACTATATAGCCATGGGCCAACCAAAGCCTATATATATATGTGTGTGTGTGTGTGTGTGTATGTATGTATGTATGTATGTATGTCTTAGGTTGAATTGAAAGTACTGTCAAATTTCAAGAAAGGAACAAATGCTTCTATGTACTTAATTGTTATTTTTAATCAAGTTGATATTTCCTTTCATTGTTGTTAACATAATTGCTCATCCCTAAGGTGCCAAATTCTTTAGGTTTCAAAAGAAACTCAGTATCATTTTTAACTTCTTTACAATTCATAAACTGTTTACTCGTTAAATGATGTTGCAATGATCTGAAAAGATGATAGTCAGATGGAACAAGGCCAGCAGAGTTAGGAGGATGAAGCAAAAAATTCCATATGAAGTGCCACAAGGTTTTTTCCTGAGCAACTTGGACAATGTATGGTCCTGCTTATAAAATAAGAGCAATACCCTTTTACGACTGACCAACGATGGGTGCTTTTTCTGCAAATTTTTGTGGAATGCTTCTTGTCATCAACTGTAACATTTTGGTTTAACACTTTATGACAGACAACACCCCTCATATCTCACTAAACACAGAATATAACTTTCTCTGGTAAATCCTAGTTTTTTTGTTGGTTGGCAACTATTAGAGTTTTCATTTTATATGATTATAGAGAATTCACATTTTATCACTTGTGATGATTCTACCCTGGGAAGTTTTGGTAGCAAGTCTGGTCTTCAATGAATATCAGACAGCAACATTTTCATTAAGCAGAGAAGCAGTCAGATGATGAAGGACTTATTGACCAAAGTTACACACTTTTCCTTGTTCATGAAAGTGTTCTATGATCAAATTGTGACTTTAATTCAACTGTTTTGCTAATTCTTGTGCGGTTTGCTTTGGATTTTTGTAAACTAAAGTTTTCAGAAGCTCAATACTGAAAAAACTTGGTCGTCCAGATTGAGGGGAATCTGTTCATAAAGATTTCCCAAGTGAAACTGGCCAAACCATTGCTGGGATGTCTGGACACTTAAAACTTCCTTTCCATATGACAGAATGAATATTACTTGCTGCTTACATTGGTGAAGAGCCCCTTTTCAACTCATTCAACATGCAATGTATCATGTGGGTCTGGTCTAAACTCAGTTTAAAGGACAAAATTGATACGTATGAAGTATGAAGTACAGTATGAAGTAACCTGCAAAGAAATAAAAACAAACATTAGAATGCAACAAGTAGAGCTTATTTTACCGTAAGTATTGAAAAAGTAGCTTCAAATTGATCATCATATCAAACATGCAACAGGATCTTACGTATATATGTGTGTGTGTGTATTTGTGTGTGTGTGTGTATGTGTGTATCTGTCTGCCTGCCTGCCTACCTACCTACCTACCTACCTACCTGCCTGCCTGCCTACCTACCTACATATTTACCTACCTATCTATCTATCTATCTATCTATCTATCTATCTATCTATCTAAATATATATATAA
>NC_068990.1:31713825-31715784 GCF_001194135.2 Octopus bimaculoides | reverse complement strand
ATATATATATATACATATGTACACATACACATATATATGTACACATATATAGGTGCAGGCTTCCCAAACGCATGGTTCCAGGTTCAGTCCCACTGCCTTGCAACTTGAGCAAGTGTCATCTACAATAGCTTTGGGCTGACCAAAGCCTTGTAAGCGGATGTGGTAGATGGAAACTGAAAGAAGGCTGTCATATATATATATATATGTATATACTTATGTGTATCTTTGTGTCTATGTTTGTCTACACCACCATTGCTTGGCAACTGATACCGGTGTGCTTATGTCCTTGTAACTTAGTGGTTTGGCAGAAGAGACTGATAGTATAAGTACTAGATTTACAAACAATAAGTCCAAGGGTTGATTTCTTTGGTGCTCCAGCATGGCCCCAATCAAATGACTGAAACAAGTAAAAGAATAAAAGAATATATTGTTTTATTGTTTTATTTGTTTCAGTCTGGAGCACCACCTATGGTCAAACAAATCGACCCCAGGACTTATTCCTTGTAAGCCTAGTACTTATACTAGCGGTCTCTTTTGCCGAACTGCTAAGTTATGGTGATAGAAACACACCAACATCAGTTGTCAAGTGATGTTGGGGGTGGGTGGCAAACACAGACACACAAACAAACAAACACACACACACACACATACACACACACACACACACACACACACTCACAAATGTACACATTTTGGAAAATATGTATGTGATTTTCTGCCCATGTTTTCATAACATGTGATAGTTGTAAACAAGTGTTACCATTGTACAAGACATGTCTTTACTTTCAATCTCCCATGAAAATATGCCTGCCTATGTTCAAGTAGTACCTTGCTTAAAAACAAAGGAGTGCTGGTCACTGAAATGTTATGTCATCCAGCTTTAGAAAACTTGCTTGAATGAACTTCCAATGATCCAAGCATGCATAGTTAAGTGGTTGTGATTACCATGATAATGATGATTATGGTGATACAAATAAGTGAAAACTGAGTTTCTATACTAAAATATTGCATATGTAAAATAAACATACAGTTTGCTCAACTGCTATATATAATTTCTATAGACTCCTCTTTGGGTTTCTGGCTACCCCATTCTTGATTCAAATATTTCTTTATATATATATATATATACACATATACACACTTATATGTATGCATGCATCCATCCATACAGACAGACAGGCAGACTTTGTTGAGGCAAATTTTCTATAGACAGATGAAGCCAATCCTTAACATTTCCAAAGCAGAAAATATTTTCCCATGCCTAGAAGATTTTTCATGGCAGACTGGAAATGGATAAACTTTCTTCTATGAGGGGGGTGTTCATTTACAACCATCACATTATGACTAGACAAGAGTACACACAAACACATACATAAATATATAAACACACACACACACACACACACACACACACACACACACACACACACACACACACATATATATACACACATATATATATAGGCAAAATTGATTGCGGTCACAAAAGTGACGGAGACTGTTTATGCTAAAATAAGAGTTACATTAACTCTAAAGCCACCACAGCACTATACTTAATGACTGACAAAGGAAGGTAAGTCCCTAGTGTACACAGCTGTATCACAATTTCGAAAACCACCTTAATTCTCATCAGCAACCTGGGTGGTATACTGTGCTTGTGTTGACCTGTCAAGTCAAATGAGACTGTAATTGTGACCAATGTTGGTGTTAGGTCAACTGCACCCGTGCTGGTGGCACGTAAAAAATACCTCCTATACTCTTAGAGTGGTTGGCATTATGAAGGGCATCCAGCCATAGAAACCTTGCCAAATCAGATTGGAACCTGGTGAAGCCCCCCACCACCAGCTTACCAGTTTTTCAGTTAAACCGTCCAACCCATTACAGCATGGAAAGTGGACATTAAACGATGATGATGATGATGATCATCATCATCATCATCATCATCATCGTTTAACGTCC
>NC_068990.1:31712345-31712864 GCF_001194135.2 Octopus bimaculoides | reverse complement strand
TATAGGGGCACAGATGTGGCTTGTAGGCACATGTAAGGCTGTGTGTTAAGAAATTTGCTTTTCAACCACATGGTTCTGGGTTCAGTCCCACTGATTGGCACTTTGGACAAGTGTCTTCTGCTAAAACCCTGAGCCGACTAAAGGTTTGTGGGTCGATTTGGTAGATGGAAACTGAAAGAAGCCCAGACTCCAGTCTGTTTTGGTATGGTTTCTACAGTTGGATGCCTTTCCTAATGCCAACCACTCTGAGGGTGTAATGGGTGCTTTTATGTGCCAACAGCATGGGTGCCAATTTGCATGACACTGGTATCTGCCATGACTATATATAGGTTTCAAGTTCTGGCACAAATCCAGCAATTTTGGGGGAGGGGGAAGATCAGTTACATCAACCCCATGAAAGGCAAAGCTGATCTCAGTGGAATTTGAACTCAGAACATACCGGCAGAAGAAATGCCCCTAAGCATTTTGCCCTGCATGCTAATGATTCTGCCAGCTTGCCACCTTCACACACACACACAC
>NC_068990.1:31706446-31711981 GCF_001194135.2 Octopus bimaculoides | reverse complement strand
ATGTTCAGTTGTGAAGGCGCATGGCTCAGTGGTTAGAGTGTCGAGCTTACGATCGTGAGGTTGTGAGTTCGAATCCCGGACCGGGCTGCGTGTTGTGTTCTTGAGCAAGACACTTTGTTTCACGTTGCTCCAGTTCACTCAGCTGTAGAAATGAGTTGCGACGTCACAGGTGCCAAGCTGTATCGGCCTTTGCCTTTCCCTTGGATAACACTGGTGGCGTGGAGAGGGGAGGCTGATATGCATGGGTGACTGCTGGTCTTCCATAAAAACAACCTTGCCTGGACTTGTGTCTGGGAGGGTAATTTTCTAGATGCAATCCTATGGTCAGTCATGACCGAAGGGGGTCTCAGCAATGTTCAGTTATAATAAAAGAAAAACAATTTTCTGCTAATCTGATGGGTTATTTCTATACTTTTGTAGTTTGCGTCCAACAATGGCTTAACTTCTCTAAACTTCGAAGTCACTGTCAATACTACTCTTGTTCAAGAATAATATACATATATTATTGCAGGTGTAGTATGTGATAAGAAGTTCACTTCCCAACCAAATGGCTCCAACTCTAGACCCACCTTGGGCAAGTGTCTTCTACCATAGCCTGGAGCTGATCAAAGCCCTGTCAGTGCATTTGGAGACCCATCATATATGTCTATATAATAAAGGTTCTAAATTATAGCTGGTCAGGAAGTGACCATTGGTTTTGCACCTATAAAATTCTTAGCAGTACAGGTTTGACTTGTCAGACCCATTGGCTGGAGGAATGTAACAAGTCTGGCAAGTTACACATACTGCTAAGAGCTTTATAGGTATGAAACCAATGGTGACTTCCTGATGGGCCATAACCAACGACCTTTAAGTATTACAGTGTGCTTCTATTTGGATATATGAACTAGACTCACCTGTGCTAGTGCCACATAAAAATCACTGAGTCGACTCTATAGAGTGGTTGATGTTAGAAAAGGCATCCAGCCGTAAAAACCTTGCCAAAACAGACACAGTAGCCTGGGGTAGTCTGCTACCCGGTTGACTCCTGTCAACCGTCCTACCCATGCATGCATGGAAGATGGACGTTAAACAATGAACGATTATATATATATATATATATATATATAACCGTTCATCGTTGATGAGCTGCTAGATGTAGGAGGGAAGAGTGAAAGTTGTGGCGAAAGAGTCAACAGAAGTTCGCCATTACCTTCTGTTGGAGCCACGTGGAACTTAGGTGTTTCACTCATTAACACTCGCATCGCCCAGTCTGAGATTCGAACTCACGATACCTTGAGTCCGCTGCTCTAACCACTAGGCCATGTGCCTCCACACACACACACACACACACTTGACCACCAGTGTTGCTTTGTTTACATCCCCGTAACTTAGCGACTTAGCAAAAGAACTAAGTACCAGATTTGAAAACAAAGGTACTGGGGTTGATTTGTTCGACTAAACACTTCAAGGCAGTTCAATGAATAAAATAAGTAAAAGATAAAAATAAAAGATATATAGCTTTAGTGTAGACTATATCTACGGATATTTGCCAACCATTGCATTGTGTGATACATTGTATCTATATACTCCATGTTTTCCAAAAAAAAAAAAAGAAAGAAAATTGAAAAAATGAGTGAACAGCTGTGTGCCATACATTTCAACTCTCTGCCCTACTGTGCACCCTAATTGTCTACGAACACACTACTCGTAAAACCAATGATTTATTAGTAGCTGAAGTAAACTAGCTACAACAATTTGTATAGGGTAACTCTTTCATATCGGCTTATCTAAATAGTTACTTAACGGCGCGTTAACAATGTTTCGTTTCCTTTCTGTTATAGGATTTATAACAGTTTACATTGTTTTAGCCAAACCATGTTGTAACAAATGTAAATATTACATCTACACAAATTATGTTTTCAGAAGAAGCTATAGAAATGTGCTCAAGCGTGTACACGCACGCACGCACGCACGCACACACACACACACACACACACACACACACACACACACACACACCTTTCATTATTTTACTTGCTTCAGTCATTAGACTGCAGCCATGCAGGAGCATCGCCTTGAAAAATTTTAGTCATACGACCCGTATTTTTTTAAAGCCTGGTACTTTTTCTATCGTTCTGTTTTGCCGAACCGCTAAGTTACGAGGACATAAACGCACCAACACGAATTGTCAAGCAGTGGTGGGGGGCAAACACTGACGCAAAGCCACAAACACACACATACAACACTGACTTTCCAAACACTGATGGTCGGGAATCTTTTATAATCCGCACTAATTTACCAGCAGGAACTTCAGATTCCAGCAACCACCAGACTGGTTTACTGGGGCGGTTTCTGTTTCACAGTACCTTGCAAGGTACAAAATAAATTAACTTGCATCATTTATATTAATGTACAGGTACCTCTATTTCATTCAATTATTCAGGTACGGTAAATGTAATATTTGTTTAATTTAGCGGTGACTGCCCCCTGTTCGAAAATATCAGTAATCAAGAAAGGCTTTGGCACCCAAAGTTTCGGAAAATCGATCTACCTGTATGTATATATGTGTGTGTGTGTGTGTGTGTGTATGTATAAATACATACAATGTATGCAAGTATATACATAGGCGCGACACATGCACACAAATCTGCACGCACACACACAGAGACACACACGGATTGATTCTCCTGCAGTTTTAAGGATCAGTAATAAATTGTTTGCTCTCAACTAAACTATCCGTGGACATGTAATGCGCACATTTAATTTTCAGTGGAGTCACAATCTAAGCCAGAGTGAGTGGAAGTGAGGAATGATGGAGATGCGGAAAGGGAGAAAGAAGAGAATTAGACAGGGAGAGAAAGTGACAGGAAACTGTGGGGAAAGCACGAACCATCAGGATGTGTGAATATAGAATGGAGCTTATATACGTACATAGAACATTATTTCCACATAGTAATATATTACTGGAAGAACAATGTAGCAATTGGCGTACACGTTTTAAATTCGAGCAAAATTAATTGAGTTAATTGTATACGTGTTGTGTATGAGAATTGCATGTGGGAGATTATGTATATATTATTTGTATTATTACTCTATTGTAGAGTTTGTAATATCTAAGTATGCAGGATCAAAGAAATATGTTATATATATACCAGTGTAAGTAGTCTTTCGCTGTGGGTGGTCTCACCTGTTGTAACTGAATCAATACTTGATTTCTCGAAGTTTTAGATCTAATGAAAACATCGGGAGATATTGCTTGCAACTAATTTGTAAGCATTACAAAAATTGTATGAGATATTTTCGAATTTCTCGGATCAGTGATTTTTGGAACCATTAAACACTGTAGTTAACGTGTCACTGCACAATATTGTGTTCGCGTGTGTATACATAGGTAGTATCAGGGCCGGATTAAGACCCATTGAGACCCTAAGCACTTAAAAAGTTTTGGTGCCTTAAAGTATATGTAAATAGTTCAAAATAATTGAAAATGTAAACTATAATAAACCATATACTCTTACTCTCTCTCTCTCTCGCTCTCTCTCTCTCTCTCTCTCTCTCTCTCTCTCTCTCTCTCTCTTTTACTCTTACTTGTTTCAGTCATTTGACTGCGGCCATGCTGGAGCACCACCTTTAGTCGAGCAAATCGACCCCAGGACTTATTCTTTAGAAGCCTAGTACTTATTCTATCGGACTCTTTTGCCGAACCGCTAAGTTACGGGGACGTAAACACACCACCATCGGTTGTCAAGCGATGGTGGAGGGAAGGGGGACAAACACAGACACACAAACACACACACACACATATATATATATATACACATATATATATATATATACACTTATATACGACGGGCTTCTTTCAGTTTCCGTCTACCAAATCCACTCACAAGGCTTTGGTCGGCCCAAGGCTATAGTAGAAGACATTTGCCCAAGGTGCCGCGCAGTGGGACTGAACCCGGAACCATGTGATGTGGTTGGTAAGCAAGCTACTTACCACACAGCCACTCCTGAAATTTTTATTTTTCAAAATGAAGCAAAACTAGCAGTAAGATGGAAAATAATGTTTACTTTTGTATGCTTCCACTTTATTTATATTTGAAAAAATTTCTCCTTCATTAAAAATTTTTTTTAATTGCAAAGTGTTCAACGATATCGTTAGAATTAATTTTGTGTAAAACTTCTGCTTCTATACTTAATTGAGATAAGGCATTACGAATATTATCTTAACAAGTTTAAAGCGATTTCTTTTGTGCCGTGAACCATTTTCATTTCTGGGGTACTCCCGTCCCTTGATGCCCTAACCATGTGCTTATTTTGCTTAATAGGTTAATTCAGCGGTAGGTAGTATACATGCATACATACATACATACATACATATATTCAGACCGACAGACAGATAAACATAGAGACAAAAAAGGGCTTTACTTCCCCGTAAGAGAATAGAAAGACAGTTGCTTTTGGGGTTGAATATGCATCTGAATCTGAAAACTAATTGTAGGTACATTTTCAACCCCTAAACCAATTCTACACACACACACACACACACACACACACACAGAGATATATTAAAAACCAAGAGAGAAGATGGAGATAAGATTATCTCCATCTTCTCTCTTGGTTTTTAATAATATTAATAATATATATATGTGCCTATATTATTAGGTATTCAACCAGTATAATCTTGGATGTTCTTATCCCTACGAAGCTTACATCCTCACCTGTACTTTGGTCTATCTATCTATCTATCTATCTATCTATCTATCTATCTATCTATCTATCTATCTATCTATTTATCTTTCTCTCTCTCTCTCTCTCTCTCTCTCTCTCTCTCTCTCTCTCTCTCTCTCTCTCTCTCTCTCTCTCTCTCTCTCTATCTATCTATACATACATACATACACACACACTCGCAAGCACACACACATACATACACACAAGCACATATACATATATATCATCAACGTTGTTTTTTTGTTCTCTTTTCCATACTTTCATATGTCCGGTAAAGGCATATTTCCTACAGACGGATGCTCTACCTGTTGCCTACACTCGCCTGTTTTCAAGTAATATATATGTTACTTCGTCATGTCTTTCAAACAACCAGCACCTCGCAATAACTGAACATTTTCCTTGTATGGAAGATTGTGAACAACAACGTGCTTACATACTGTTGACCTCCAGGGCCGAATTAAGACCCATCAAAGCCCTAAGCACTTAAAAGATTTTGGTGCCTCATAAAAGATTATATAATTCAAAATATAAACAATAACAAAACCATAACATAAATTTTTATTTTTCAACCCAGGACTGACCAGTGCCCATATATGTGCAGTAATATCTCGACTATCACGGGTTTTGCGTTCCAAAACCTCCCACAGAAATAATTAAAATCTAAAATAATATCAATAACTATCGGCCGCAGAAACCCGGATATACCGAGGAGCCCACGATAAAAATTTACCTATATTATCCAGAAGAATCCGCTATGTACTGAGTGGTGGGTAGGTGAACCGCGATATGGCGAAGGATTACTGTACATGTATTTGCTACTAATAT
>NC_068990.1:31705092-31706351 GCF_001194135.2 Octopus bimaculoides | reverse complement strand
TTTGAAATGTATAGCATTAAATATCCATCACGGCTGACCTTACCAATCGGTCTCGCGTAAAGAATGCAATGGAATGTGAGGTAACAAACTGATTATATAACTTTACGCTCATCAGAGATAACCGTTATGGAAGGGAATATGGCAATTGATCTATTGTCGGAGGTGGATTACCACAACCGGTCAGCGGCTGTTGTGAAAAAGTTGGTGGAATGAAAAAGGGCCCTCGAAAGGAACTAAAACTTTTATATTGGAAGGGGGATATACGCGTCTTGAAGTCTGTTTCATTTGGTCTTCGACTTACTTCAGAAGCTTCTATGTAAAGTTAATTCGGCGGTGTAGAAAAATTCCTTACAGAATAGTTTATAGGGTTTACCATCCTTCTGGGAAAAGTTGAAGGCCTGGTGATGGTGAAATGGATGTGATCGAAGAAATTTTTTGATGTTGTGCTAACAGCCACTTCCAAGGAACACTGACGTTAAATACTCGCCCAAGGTAAAATTTGTGGCCCCTTCTGACGCCAGATCTTTTAGATTTAATAACACACACACACACACACACACACACATATTTTCTATAAATTTATACGCATACATACATACATACATGCATATGTGTGTGTGTATGTATGTATGTATTGTTGACGTCAGAAGAATTTATAAACTTCGAGAGTATGTGAAATACCTCTTTTTTAGAACGGTGTACCTCGAAGCATATAAAGCTATAAATAATAGAGCGTAATTTGGGGTTAAAACCCTTAGGCTAGAAAAAGCCGAAGACTGCCCCTAAAACTTGAACCTACATATCCTGTAAAGGTGACACAATCATCATCGTTTTAACGTCCACTTTTCTATAGTTACATGGTCAGCTAGAATTCGTTGAGGTAGATTTCCTGCGGCTGAATGGCTTTCTTCTCGCCACCTGTCACCTGTTTCAAAAGCAAGATTATATTGGAGACGAATTGCACCGCTTGTATGAAGGCGATGCTCGTTTACAACTATCAACTAATATGAAAACAAGGTGACGCAAACACACGAACACACGCACACGTGTGACTGGCTTCTTTCAGTTTCTGTTTTGCGGATCCTTTCACAAGGCTTTTGTCAACTCAGCACTATAGTGTAGAAGACATTTACGCAAAGTCCCACGCAGTAGGAACCAAACCAAAACCATGTCGGAAGTAAACTTCATAACTATGCTATATATGTATATATATATGCATGTATGTATATATGTATATATATATATATATATATATATAT
>NC_068990.1:31701495-31702611 GCF_001194135.2 Octopus bimaculoides | reverse complement strand
GTTTGTCCCCCCCCCACCATCGCTTGACAACCGATGCTGGTATGTTTACGTCCCCCGTAACTTAGCGGTTCGGCAAAATGAGACCGATAGAATAAGTACTAGGCTTACAAAGAATAAGTTTTGGAATCGATTTTCTCGACTAACGGCGGTGCTCCAGCATGGCCGCAGTCAAATGACTGAAACAAGTAAAAGAGTAAAAGAGTATATATAGGTGTGAACACACACGCACACACACACACACACACAGAGAAAGATATGTAGATAGATGGATAGATAGATAGATAAACAGATAGATAGATAGATAGATAGATAGATGCATTTATAGGCGGAGGTGAAGAATACGCACGCCACCCGTTTTCGGCGTAACCCAACTAACCCTGACCGGGTGTGAGTATTCTTTACCCTTCGCCGCATTTACATTCACCGCGATATCACAGTATCGACCAGGCTGGTCACAATGCGCTCGCATCGTTTTAGCTTTCGAATGATGCCACCCCACTAGCTATGTGAGAAGGCCAATTATAATGTGTATGTATGTATGCATGTATGCATGTATGTATACGTCTTTGTTTATCCTTTTCGACATGCGCTTCACAATCATTCTTAGTTTGTTTACATACTCGTAAGTTAGTTGTTCGACAAAGGAGACAGATAGACCAAGAATTATGAAAAAATAAGGTTACGATTTAACTAATACTCCTGTCTCATTTTGATGGTGTGAACATGAGATTTCCGACGGTCAGAACCGTTCAAAAAGCACCTCAAAAGCCATATGGGAAAAATACATTTCACTATCTAAGTGAGACAGGTGTAGTAGACAAAAATTACCAGAATAACAAGCGTGGGGAAACGCTACTAGTGTACAAGGCAGTGATCCAACATTGATGCTGTCCGATAGGTGATACCATATAGTGTTATATATGTATATATGTAATATATATACATATATGTATATATCTATATAATTTATATATATATAATATATATATAATATATATCTATATATATATATATAATAACTTATATATATATACATATATATAAATAATAATAATAATAATAATAACTTTGGCCAAGGCTGTGTCTGACTTAATAGGCACCACCTGGTATATATAT
>NC_068990.1:31700090-31700912 GCF_001194135.2 Octopus bimaculoides | reverse complement strand
ATATATGTGTGTGTGTGTGTGTGTATATATATGTGTATATATATAATATAATATATACATAATATATATATATATATATATATATATATATATTATATTATATATAATATACATATATAATATATGAATTTATATTATGCATACATGATCTGTCTATCTATCTATCTATCTATCTATCTATCTATCTATCTATCTATCTATCTATCTGCGTATACAATATGTTTATCTGTGGCTGCGGTAAGAAGTCTGCTTTCCAACCACATGGCTCCGGGTTCAGTCCCACTGTGTGACACCTTACGCAAATGCCTTCTACAATAGCTTTGGGCCGTCCAAAGTCTTGTAAGTAGATTTGGTAGACGGAAATCCATCGTATGTATATATATATATATATACGTCGTATATATATGCACGCACACGTGTGTGTGTTAGTTCCACACCCACTACTTGACAACCGTTGTTGCTGTGTTTACGTCTCCATAGTTTAGCGGCTTGGCGAAAGGGACCGATAGAATAAGTACCAGGCTTTAAACAAAAGTACTGGGCTCGATTCATTCGATTAATTTTCCAACCTGGCCGCACTCTACCGATGGAAACAAGTATTATACATATATATATATATGCATTACACACACACATATGTACATATATTTATGAAACAAACATTTGCGCTCATTCTTATGCACATGTGTGTCTTTGCATGCTTTGAATATCACAGTAGGGGGAAACGAAAACCTGTGAAGATCATTAAAGCAGAAAACAGCTAAATACACATGAAAACCTTTGTTGTTTACAGTAGTCCCGTGCACATGCATTTGAAGCTGA
>NC_068990.1:31697808-31699185 GCF_001194135.2 Octopus bimaculoides | reverse complement strand
TATATGCGAACATATGCATACATTATATTCACACACATATATACCTGTACATAAACGTATACAGTGTATCCATGTCTGTCTGTACACACACACGTACTCGCACACACACACACACACACACACACACACACACACAAACACACATATATATATATATGCATTACACACACACATATGTACATATATTTATGAAACAAACATTTGCGCTCATTCTTATGCACATGTGTGTCTTTGCATGCTTTGAATATCACAGTAGGGGGAAACGAAAACCTGTGAAGATCATTAAAGCAGAAAACAGCTAAATACACATGAAAACCTTTGTTGTTTACAGTAGTCCCGTGCACATGCATTTGAAGCTGAAAAAATGTTTTGGAAGTATGAGACTAGTTGAGAAATTTCGTCATGCATGCACACATACACGCATACACATACACACACACAGAGATCTGATGCAAGCTTGTTGAGATGAAGTTATAAGTTTTGTTGTTGGTAAACCCAGGAAAAATTGAAAGTAAAACTTAAATTTTTCTCTTTGGGTGGGGATTACTATTGTATTTAATATACTGAATAGAAGTTTTTCACGTGGCCATTATATGAATCGCGAGTTCCTGAAAGTTATGTATTGTCGAGCTATGCTAATATATTAGTATAGCTATAAAATGTTACCTATTTTCTAGTGATATTTTTCCTAACCAAAATTGTGACTTTTTTTCAGTGAGTTGTATTTCCGTTTGCCATATTTATTGATCATACCAACAAAGTTTTGAATTAAAAAAAAAAAAAACTTTCCCAAAGTAACAACAAAATTGACTAACATGCATTTATACATAAAAATGTTTATTAACATAGATGAATATGCGAGTGCTAGAATAGAAAATAAAAATAAAATGCTACTAAAGTAGACACGATCATTTATTAAAACTTTATGGCATACCTACACATGTATCCCAAACCTCGATTTAGTTCACTCATAACTTTCTGAAAATGGATATTTTTTAATGAAATTTTCTACAAACACCTTTCAGAGAGTGCAGATTATGATTATATCGGAATTTAACGTAAACAAAATAAAAAAATTGGTCGATGCACACATATACACATTGACACTTATTACATATTTTTTTTTCCAAAATTTCAAGTCTTATTTTGTAGAGATGTATATGACATGTGTCAGTATGTATGTGTGCTTGCCTATCAACTTTTCGTAATAAATTCCGATATAATCGTAATCTACACCTTCTGCAAAGTATTTGTGGAAAATTTCATTAAAAAGTATCCGTTTTTTTTTAAGTTACGAGGAAACAAAGTCGACTCGTGTGAATCATCCGATATAATCGTAATCTACACCGTCTGAAAGGTATTTGTAGAAAATATCAC
>NC_068990.1:31694392-31697710 GCF_001194135.2 Octopus bimaculoides | reverse complement strand
TGTAGGTATACCAATTTAATCACAAATGTACAGTAGAGTTTAACATGGAATTGTGACTAATTCCGGCAAGCTACTACTTAACTATTATATAAATAATAGGTAGGAACAGTAAAAATGTATTATTATTGTTTGATGAATATGTATTATAAATTATAAATAAGTCAAATATATATTTGCAACATAAAATAGCACAGAAAAAAGGGAATGAAATAGTCTTGCATAGGGCTGTTGACTTATTCTGTATATAAATAGAAGGTGATACAAAGCAAAACAAAAGTGGAATCCATAGTTCAGAAGCAATCACACATTTTTCAACAGCTTTTGAAGCTTCTATTTACTATCAATAAAACGAAAATGATTAAAACACTAACAATAATTAAACAGTAAAATAGTATTCATAAATAACATGAGTACAATATCATAATTGTTGTGGGGGAGTGTAGTCGATTAGATCAACCACATCCTTCAAATATATTTACAGGCATGACAGAGTTTAAGATTTACATATAGTGGAAGTTACGGCAGCATTATGAAATACTAATAGAAAAGAGGTCTTATAAACATACAATAGAAAAAGATCTGAGAATGACAAGGACACCATACTCTGAAACATGTCACAAGACAAATTTAGGCAAATTGACTGGATTATTGTTGGTCAAGAATCACCAGAAATAGATTTGACCCCTTCTCCATCAATCCAAGCATCAGTCCCCACAGATGACAATGTATCTCTCAAGCAATTGAAGAAATTATCCATGTATAATGATCTGGAATTAGAGATAACCAGAATGTTAGAGCCAAACAATTCTTATATAAAATGAGTCATGAGAATGATGGAAAAATATGTCGTCATCGTCATCATCATCATTTTGATGTCCACTTTTCGATGCATGAATGAATCAGATGAAGTTTGTTAAGGCTGATGGCCAGATGCCTTTCCTGTCACCAATACTTACCTGTTTCCAAGCAAAGTAATATTTTACCGATGACCAGACTTTTTTTTTCTTTGCAGAATATTGGAAATAAATGACACTGCTTGTATAACAGTGACACTCACTTTTACAACTATCATGTGATGTTAAGACAAGGAGACACAAACACAAATGCATTCATACACCATTATATAGATATATATATATGTATGTATATATGGCTTTGGTCATCTGAACACTAGAGTAGATGACACTTGTCTAAGGTGTCATGTTGTGGGACTGAACTGGAAACCACAATTTGGGAAGCAAACTTTTTACCAAATATTCATTTCACAAATATTCATTTCTAACATATGTGGAGGCCACATACTTTGGAGAAGGATAATAATAATAATAATAATAATAATAATAATAATAATAATAATAATAATAATTATAATAATGGCCAGAATAATTGGGAAAGTATTAGATAGCTGAAAAGAACACAGCATGGTACAATAGGCTGCAAGTAGCAGGCCTGCTATGCATGCAAAATTTCAGGAGTTCCAACAAAATCCAAGTTACAAAGAAAAAAAAAAAATAATGATGACTTCACATTTTGGCACAAAGCCAGCAAGTTCAGGGGAGGTGGGTAAGTCGATTACATCAATCCCAGTGTTCAATTGACACTTATTTTATCGACACCGAAAGAATGGAAAGCAATGTGAACCTTGGCTGAATCTGAACTCAGAATGCAGAGATTGGACAAAATGCTATTAAGCCTTTTGCCCAGTGTGGTGATGATTCTACCAGCTCACTGTCTTCAGATAATAATAATAATAATAATAATAGTAATAATAATAATGATAATAATAATAATAATAATAATAGGGTATATATGATATATACACCTCGTGTGATGAAAGATAAACTTAAGCTCAGAATATTAAGATTAAAACAAAACACTAATAGCTAATGATTCTGCAATCTGTTGCTAATATATTTTTACCATAGACACATGGTCAGAAAATTAGGGGAGGATATAATTGATTATATCAGCTCCAATACTTTACTTTTTGATCCTGGAAGGATAAGGGGGGGGGGCAAAGTTGATCTTGGCAGTATTTGAACTTTGGTAGTAGTAGTAGTAGTAGTAGTAGTAGTATTAGTATTAGTAGTAGTAGTAGTAGTCGTTTTTACTATAAACACAAGGCCTGAAATTTTGTAGGACGGAGCTACTTGATGACATCAACCGCAGAGCTCACTTGGGACTTATTTCACCAGCCTCGAGAGGATGAAAGGCAAATGTGACCCCAGTGAAATTTGAACTCAGATCACAAAGAATTGGAAGAAATGCAGCTAAGCATTTTGTCTGACATGCTAGTAATATAGTCATTAAAGGAAAAATTGGGAACATTAAAACAAAATGTATAATTTAATACAATGAAAATGAAAGAATAGAGGACTGACAGATAGATAGGTAGAGAGATAAACATATGAAGACATAGAGACAGATTGATAGTCAAAGATAGAAATATGGTGTTGAACTATGGTCGTTGATTTATTGTGTGTTTTTTATATTTTCCAGACATTAAGGAGTTTATATGTCAACACATTTTATTTATTCATTCAAAAAACTTGGAAGTTTTCCATCCCATTACTCTGAGTTGCATTTGTCACACACACACACACACACACACATGCACGCATGCATACACAAAGCTGTGTGCACACACATAGACACACACATGCATACACTGCATACAGTTAATTGTAAATAAAGAACAATATAAAATTGAAGAAGGACTATTTTTCAATCCTGCATATTAAAACTTTAACCACTAAGATTACAGAAACATCTTTAAAAAAATAATACATAAAACAAGTGTTTTTAGCAATTTTTAAGGGTTTGTAATAGTTGTCCATCCTATTGCTTAAATAAATGATAAGGGAAGTGACAGCTACTTCATATCCAATGCATTTCCCACTCTATGCCTTGGCAGATTTCTCTCTATCTGTCATATAGTTGCAACACACAAGACGTAACACTCATTTCATTTTTACCTAGAAATCTGTCACCTAGAACATCAAACTTGTTGATCTCCCCTTTATCTCCACCCTCACAAAAGTAACAATTTTAAACACCGTTCTTACTGGACTTGCTTTCAATCTCTTAGTCTGCAGTTTTCTCTTAGCTTGTTTTAAACTCACAAGGGGATGGGATGTGTCTGTCAGATGGAATGTTTTATTCTTACAATCTAATTCTTTCTCTTATGTTGACATTGAAAAAAAAAAAAAAAATCAATATATGAATTTTGCTTCTTTCCCTACAATATCCAAAGTAGAATACTCTGGAGACTAGGAACAATATGCACATGTATGTATGTATATCTATCATATATATATA
>NC_068990.1:31687871-31693882 GCF_001194135.2 Octopus bimaculoides | reverse complement strand
TATATATATATATATATATATATGAGTATGTATGAATTAATATATATTTCTGTCTTCTGCTACAGTTAATTGGGGACATTTTAGGGCCAGAATGAAAGAGTATCAAAACTGATAAAAGTTCAAAAACATTTTATCAATTTATCATTTGATAAAATAACCACTAGATAATAAAAAAAAAATTACATTTTTCAATGTTACTCTGAGTTAGTTTAGAGTTTATATTTATTTCTTTCATTTGTCAAAGGAATAAGTCTAGCATTGAAATAAATATTGGTTTCAAATTTTGGCACAAGGCCAGCAATTTCGGGCAGCTGGGTAAGTCGATTACATTGACCTCAGTGTTCAACTGGTACTTAATTTATCAACCCAAAAGGATAAAAGGCAAGAACATAAAGATGAGTGAGGAGCCACTAAGTGTTTTGCTGGCATGCTAATGATTCTATCAGCTCACCATTTTATGTATTGAAATAAATATTAATAAATAAAATGCTTTTCTTTAATAATTCTATGATCAACATTTTCACACCAGAAATTTCATAACGGAATATGAATCAATGATGAAGTAAATATTTCACACGCAAATAGCAGCAATAATTCTTAATTAATAATTTATAGTATTTCTAATGTTTCTAAGATATACAATTAAAAAGATATTCATAATATAATACCAAAATATGAAAAGACAAAAGGTGAAATTTCTGTCAAAATAATTGTTTAGCACTTTTACATATTTTCCCAGTTAGTAGTACTAAATGGTTGTTAAGTTGGTGAAGTACTGATATATTTGCTTTACAATTCCGTATTTTACATAATATCAATGATTCAATGATAAACCGCATTAGAATAAGGTGCTGCATATATGGCATTTTTAACCTTATCTGTATCAAGATGGCTAAGACAGCATGTACCAAAAACATAGGTGCATATTTTTATAACATAGTCAGAAGTGGTCTAAAGACAATATTCATGACTTTATTCAAGGGTCATCAAGACTAATGGGAAGAAGAGAAGGGAAAATTCAAAGTCATGGATGGTGTTAAACTGAGTGACAGAGTTAAGCAAAAACATAGTTTATGAGTGTGCATGCATTGTGTGTGTGTGTGTGTGTGTGTGTGAGACTTTAAAACAAGAATATGAACAAATTTCATTTTGTTTACTTTATAAATCTTTTAAAAAGAATAGATATGTTTTGCCTGTATATTACTTTTGCATTTGAAATGGAAAAAAATACCATCAAATGGTAACATCTACCAAATTTCATTCAAAAAGGCTTTGGTAAAGCTGAAGTTATAGTAGAAGACACTTGCTCAAAGTGTTGCAAAGTAGAATCAAGCCCCAAATCATAGAATTGTCAAGTGACTTCTTAATAATACAGCCATGTACTCATGCTGTTAATCTGCTTGAAACCACCTGTTCATATTTAAATTAGAATCACCTCAAAAGCCTTGTAATTAAATGAATGATTTTTAGGTGGCTCCATCAAAATGGTATTTAAGAACTTTGTGTTCTGTGTGTTTCAAATACCAACTTAATATATCACTAGATAAATACGAAGTATTTTAACTAAACCCTTCCAAATTCATGATTATTTTGAAAATTAACTGAATAGTAAAGTTTGTGCTTACAGAGTTATAAAGGGGTTAAATTCATAGATGTGTAGCTTTCATTTGTCAAATACCTTACAGTTGTGCAACTGCTTGCAACCTAGTTTTTTTATGGTATATTTTGAGGGAAAGTGATAATAGGAATTGGTTAATTTCAAGAAGAAAGTTTCTTAATTGTGAATGTTAAACCTGTATTTAACATCCTCATGCAGTTAGTGAGCTTGAATGATATTGCTATATTTCTCAGGTGAAAAAAAACTTTTGTTAGTATTCTTACTTATAATAAAATAGAATTAGCTCTCCATACACTTGGAAAATATTTTTGTTGAGCAAGATTTTTTTTCTGAATATTGATGGCATACAAGCTCATCAGTTTATATTTATTAATTATGGTGCAAGTTACTCAGTGGAAATATTAAGTTTTTATTTCAAAAAAGGATAAATATGTAAATTGAAAAGAAACAGAAAATCTTAAATATTTAGCTATTTCATAAGTCCTTTATTATTATTGTTGTTGTTGTTATTTGTTTTAAATAACTATTTCTGTAGATAAAACAAAAACAGTCAATTTAAAATTTATTTAAATAGTTTGAGATTTTGAGAAAGTTGTAAACAAATTTCTCAGGTAACTTTCAGCAGATTTATTTATCAGAATAAAACAAAATTTCAGAATTAATTATATTAATATTTTACTACGAAAATTTTTAGTTTTACCTATATTTACTTTATAAAAACCGAAAAAAAAAAAAAAGGAAAAAAGAAAATCTATTTTACCCTTTGGAATACAGAGGTAATATGCAGACAACACACAGACCAACATATCTGTTGTTGTTAATAGATTTATAAAGAAAACAAAATCAAATCTGTGCAAATTCTATTTCTAAAGTCACACACGCACACATGTATATCTATACATATAAATATATGTACGTGTATATGTATGTACATGAGTGTTCATGTATGTGCAGTAAAAAAAACTAAAACAAATATCTTTACATATGTAATTACCTTAGTTTATAAATATTGTTGATATTTGTGAAATACAAGGAATTATTAAAAAATATAAATACACATTCACATACGTGTAAGCACACACCGACGTAATTATGAACACGTGCAAACACACAAACACACGTTATGTAGCCATATATTAGTGAATGTGTCTAGGATACATATAAATCTTTAACACATCATTATGCTTAAAAAGACTGCATATATTTCTGTAAAAATACAGACATATAGCTGCACGTGTGTGTGTGTGTGTGTATAAATGGATAGACAGATACATACATGCATCCATCCATACATACGTAGATAGGTAGGTAGGTAGGTAGGATGGTAGGTAGGTAGGGAGGGAGGCAGGGAAGGGGTAGGTAGGCAGGTAGGTAGGGTAGGCAGGTAGGTAGGCAGGTAGGTAGGTACATACGTACATACACAAATACACACATACGTAGAAAGATAGATAGATAGATAGATAGTTATATACATGCATGCACTCATACATGCATACATACATACATACATACATAATACATACATGTATAAATACATATATTGGTAAGTAGATAGATAGATAGATAGATAGATAGATAGATAGATAGACTGACAGACATAAATAGATAGATAGAGAGAGAGAGATAGAGACAGAGGCGGGGTGGGGGGGGAGAAAGAGAGTTATTTATATATTAGCAACATATGTACAACATGTCTGAAAAGAGATATAACATTTTTATCCATAATTTTTATGTCATTCACTAATTGATACATACTAAAAGATGAAAAGCATTTCTATTTTCTCATACATTCTTACACTGTTATTATAGCATTTTTCTTGCTAAACTAAATATTACCATAAGTTGTAGATCGCAAATTGATCATTTGTAATAGAAAATGTGAATAAAGAGTGGGAATGTAGGGATACTGGGTTTAGGAAAACTCTATACTGGGAAATGTACCGAAGAAAAATTTTAAAAAGTATGTATTAGAAATATTCCAAATAATATTTTAATTGCTAATAAGTGTATATGTAAACGTAATTACACCGCGGACTGCGGTATGTATGTGTGTGTGTGCTTGTGTGTGTATACACGCACGCACGCACGCACGCACACACACACACACACACACACACACACACACACACACACACACACACACGCACACACTTACTCTTTTACTCGTTTCAGCCGTGCGGCTGTGGTCATGCTGGAGCACAGATAGGTATATATATATATTATATATAATAATAATAATAATAATATTAGGGACAAAATCCAAAATTTTCCCTAAAACTATATTATATATATATATATATATATATATATATATATTTGTATGTGTATATACGTGTGTGTATACATATAACTGACGAATATATCACAATATCTCAATCATTACTTATCGATCTATCTATCTATCTATCTATCTATCTATCTATCTATCTGTCTATCTATCTATCTATCTATCTATCTATCTATCTATCTATCTATCTGTCAATCTATCTGTGTACATATATACATATGCACACACACACACACACACACACACACACACACACACACACACACACGAAGATGCAATAGTTAAAACAAAATACGATCCATTCTAAAATACATATGTAAATGAAATATGATTTACACGTGCGCGAATACGTATGATGCGCGCACGTGCATATGTGTGTGTGTGTGTGTGTGTGTGTGTGTATACCTAAGAATAGATTAATAGAAAGATAGACTGACGAAGGTATCAATAAATAACAACAAAAGGAAACGTATTTGTCAGGGACAATTTCTTAGGAGAGGGTGTGTTTGCGTGTATGCATACACATGCGCACTCGCACTCACGCACGCACGCACGCACTCACACACATACACACACATACACATTCACACGTAGGAGTAGCTTGCTAACCAACCACATGGTTCCGGGTTCAGTCACACTGCTTGGCACCTTGGGCAAGTGTCTTCTACTATAGCCTCGGACTGACCAAAGCCTTGTGAGTGGATTTGGTAGATGGAAACTGAAAGAAGCCCGTCGTATATATTGCATACATATATATATGTGTGTGTGTGTGTGTGTGTGTGTGTGTGTGTGTGTGTGTGTGTGTGTGAGAGTTTGTTCCCCCAACATCACTTGACAATCGATGCTGGTGCGTTAACGTCCCCCATAACTTAGCGGTTCGGCATAAGAGACCGATAGAGTAAGTATTAGGCTAACAAAGAATAAGTCCTGGGCTCGATTTGCTCGACTAAAAGGCAGTGCTCCAGGATGGCCACATTCAAATGACTGAAACAAGTAAAGGAATTAAAGAAAATATATTAAACATTTGTCTTTTATTTCAGTCATGGGACACCCTGAAGTGTTTCATCGAACAAAATCCATTGCAGACCTTACTCTATAAAGCTTTGTACTTATTCTTCAGTTCAGTTTACCGAACCGCTAAGTTATGGGGACGTGAATAAACTAACGTCAATGGACAAGCGGTGAGGAAACAAACACAGTCACACACACACACACACACACACACACATGTATGTATGTTGTATGTATGTATGTTGTATGTATGTATGTTGTATGTATGTATGTATGTATTCTTTTATTCTTTTATTCTTTTCAGTCATTTGGCTGCGGCCATGATGTAGCACCGCCTTTAGTCGGACAAATTGACCCCAGGACTTATTCCCTGTAAGACTAGTACTTATCCTAACGGTCGCTCTTGCCGAACCGCCAGGTTACGGGGACGCAGATACACCAACATCGGTTCTCAAGCGATAGTGAGGAGACACACACACGCACACACACACACACACTAGCATGTATATACGATGGGCTTCTTTCAATTTCCGTCTACCAAATCCACTCACAAGGCTTTGGTCGGCCGGAGGATATAGTACAAGAAGTTTACCCAAGTGCCACGCAGTGGGACTGAACCCAGAACCATGTGGTTGGGAAGCGAGTTACTTATCACACAGCCACTAGTACGCCTTGTTTATATAAATTTATAATCTCTCTTTCTCTCTCCTGTATATATATATATATATATATATATATATATATATATATATATATAATAGATAGATAGATAGATAGATAGATAGATAGACAGACAGATACATACATACATACATACATACATAAACACTTCAATGTTTACATATATGTACATATATACATACATAGATATATGTAGTGTACATGCATACATATTAAACACTTGTCTCTTATTTCAGTCATTGGAATGCGGCCATGCTGTGACGCAGCCTTGAAGTGTTTAATCGAACAAAATCTATCCCAGACTTATCTATCCCAAAGTGCATATATATGCAAGCATGTATATATAGTTATATGCATATGTATGTATGAATATATATGCATATAAATGTTTATCTATGGATATATATATATATA
>NC_068990.1:31682972-31685645 GCF_001194135.2 Octopus bimaculoides | reverse complement strand
ATATATATATATATATATATATATATATACAAGATATTACAACTCGATCTCCTGCTGTCCAAGGTCCCTAATGAACCTACATCACGTCAAGACACTCAAAAAAAGGGAATAATATCGAACTCCATGATTCACCAAAAGCCAATCACAAAAATATGGCTTCTGAAATGGTGACAACACTGACGGTGCCCAGAATAGTCACAGCCTTTGGACTGAGGCGCATAAAAAAGTAAAAGAAAGAACATACATACATACATACATACATACATACATAAGTTTGTATATGTCCTAAATATATGTATGTATGTATGTATGTATGTATGTATGTATGTATGTATGTATGTATGTATGTATGTATGCATTCATATATACATTGATATGTGATATTATATATTACATGCAATCGCAATTGACATGTGTATATGCATTGTCATCACTTTCGTTTGAGATGATGATATAGAAAATGTAAATATATATATTTACGCTTTTCCATGCCAGGCTGGAAAAGCGCTCGTTTTTCTATGTTTGCATGAGTCAGACAGAATTTCGATAAGATGGATTTACTATCACCGAATGAGACTTTGTTCTCGCCAACTACCACCTGTTTGCAAGCAGGGCGACTATTCTCTCGTCATCCGGACATGTTTGCACGAATGTTTGGGTGACTGTTTGCAGAGAAAGCGACAACAAACACGCACGAACATTTGCACACACGGACATTGCATATGCGCGTGCGCGCACAAACACATTCAACACACGTGTGAGTATACACACACGCGCGCACACATACACACACGCACACGCGTGCGCGTGCGCACTGACACGCACACAAACACACACACACAACACTAACACACACACACATATATATATATACACACGACGGGTTTACAGTTTATCCCCCTATCAAATTCTCTCGCCAGGCACTGGTGGTCAGTCCAAGCTATAGTAGAAGCTACTTGGCCAAGAAACTGCACAGTACAACTGAACCCGAAACCGCATGCAGGGCATGACCGAGTAGTTATGGAACTTAGTTTGCAACCATGTTCAATCTCACTGCGCTGCTCTTTGGGCAAGTGTCATGAGAATGAATTTGGTAGACGGACACAGAAAGCTCGCCGTGCACACATGTATGCATGTATGTATTTCTGTAGTTGTTAGTGCCCCAGAAGCGCTTGACAACAGGTTGTGGTTGGTTTACATCTCCGTAACTTACCATTTTGGTATGAGATCGATAGAATAAGTACTAGTAACTTAAAATGCATACTCAGACAAGTGTGTGTCCCCCACTTAACTTTGTTTCTTCGTAACTCCCTCCCCCCCCCACACAAAAAAAAAATCATTATTTTTGATGAAATTTTTTACGGATACATTTCAGATAATGTGGATTACAATTAAATCGAAATTTAATGTTTAAAAATGTAAAATAAAAAAGGCCAGCGCACACATCACATCATATATTTATCTACAAAATGAAACTTGAAATTTTGTAAAACTTGTGTGATGTGTGTCAGTGTGTATGTTTGCACGCCCTATACTTAATTTTTCCACGTTAAATTCCGATTTGATTGTAATGTACACCATCTTAAAGCTATTAGTAGAAAATTTAACTACAGAAATATCCGTTTTCTGGAAGTTATGAAGTCGATTTCTATGGATTATCCGAAATTCCCCGCCGCCCCACGAAAGTTTTTTTATTCACAAGATATTCCAATATAATCGTTAACTACATCATCTGAAGGATATTTGTAAAACATTTCATTGAAAAGTATGTATTGTTCTTAGAATTATAAGAAAACAAAGTCAGTGGTACAAAACTATGTGGGTATACCCTTAGAAATAAGTTCCTGGGGTCGATTTGTTCGACTAAACCCTCCAAGACGGCGTTCCAGCATGTCCGCAGTCCAATGACTGAGGCAAAAAAGAAGAAAAGAATATAAAGGCTGCTAAACATTTTGCCCGGGCTGCTATCGAATCTGCAAGCTCGCCGCCATTGAGTTGAAAAAACATATTGAAAATAATATTTTATGTACTTGAAACATAATCTCGTGTGTTCGTTATACTGGAAGTTAACAGCCTACTCTGTTAAAGGTAGCAGGGAACTGTCAAGCCTATGCCAAGATTGCCAGCTGACTGTCAAATTTTGCTTAAATCGATATGGGCAAAAGCCTGGTAGTATGTTTAGGATTCGCACATCGCAACCACGCAGTTTCGGTTTCAGTGACATTGCGCGACACATTCGGCAAGTGTCTTACGCTATACCCCTTGGTCCACCATTGCCTTGTGAGTGGAGTAGGAAAAGAGAAATATGTCGAAGCCCATCTTTCATGTATTTCCTATGTGTGTGTGTGTTTGTGGGTGAATCCACAGCTTGACAGCCAATGTTGGTTTGATTACATCGCCGAAATTTACCTGTACAGCAAAACTGACCAATAGATTACGTACCAAGTTTCAAGCTAAATATTGTGGTGGAAAACTTCAACTAAACCAGTCGAGACATTACACGTATATATATATATATATATATATACATATATATGATACACATATAGAAAGAATATATGATATAAATCATGTATATATTTATACAAATATATAGAATTTTATCTTATATGTATCCAAAAATTATTAGACATGTAAATCATATCTGATACCATATATATCTATATATATATA
>NC_068990.1:31680614-31681732 GCF_001194135.2 Octopus bimaculoides | reverse complement strand
ATATATATATATATATATATATATATATATATATTATATTACATATATGTATACACGCATACATACACGCATATACATACATATATATACATGTGTGTGTATGTGTGTGTGTGTGTGTGTGTGTGTGTGTGTGTATACGACAAGCTATTTTCTATTTCCAAACCCACTCATAAGGCTTTGGTCGGCGTGGTGCTTTAGTAGAAGACACTTAGCCAAGATGCTGCGCAGTGGGACTGAACCTGGAACGGTGTGGTTGAGAAGCAAACTTCTTACCACGCAGTCACATACATGTGCGTGTGCGTGTGCGTGTGCGTGTGCGTGTGTGAAGTTATAATAGTTTCAGAAAATATTGACATATGAATTGTGCTAGAAAGTAATTTCCCTTCTAAAATATTTCCTAATTCGTGGACTGCATTGAAACGCATGGGGAGATGCTTTTTTTGCATCCGAACACAAACGCCGTGCATTGTTTAAACAGGCATATCGTACTGATTACTGCTGTTGCTGACGACGGCGTCGACAACGACGACGACGTCGACGACGACGTTGGTCATGACGGCTACGAGGGCGTCGTAGACGACGACGTGCCCGAGGTTGTTGTTGGATGTGGTTTTGACAGCTTCGTTGGCGACGTCGACAACAACAATGACGATTATGATGATGGTGATCTTGATGGTGTCAGTGATGATAATAACGGTGGCTTTATCAGTGCTACTGGAGATAGTGGAAGCGGTCATTAACATTGCATCAAAAAAATTAGAAAGTTAATAGCTCCCTCCTTCCTCCATCTTTTATCGTTCTCTCTCCCAATTTCTTACAATATGTGTGTGCGTTAAAGCGGCGAGCTGGCAGAAACGTTAGAACACCGGGCGAAATGCTTAGCGTTATTTCGCCTGTCTTTACGTTCTGAGTTCAAATTCCGCCGAGGTCGACTTTGCCTTTCATCCTTTCGGGGTCGATAAATTAAGTACCAGTTATGCTCTGGGGGTCGATGTAATCGACTTAATCCCTTTGTCTGTCCTTATTTGTCCCCTCTATGTTTAGCCCCTTATGGGCAATAAAGAAATAAGAAACGTTAGCACGCCGGGCGGAATGCTTAGCAGTATTTCGTCTGTCTT
>NC_068990.1:31669492-31680604 GCF_001194135.2 Octopus bimaculoides | reverse complement strand
GTGTGTGTGTGTGTGTGTGTGTGTGTGTGTGTGTGTGTGTGTGTGTGTGTGTGTGTGTGTGTGTGTGCGTGTGTGTGTGCGCGAGTTTTTTTGTGTGTATTATGTTATTGGATCTTACAGGCTGGCCACCTATTTCAGTCTGTTCAGAACTCTCCAGATATATTTGTATATTCTGCATTCTAAATGTATTGAGTTCGTTCTTAAATTGTGGCTTCCCTTAATATACGATTACTATGTGATTATCTCTCTCTCTCACCCTCTCTCTCTCTCTCTCTCTCTCTCTCTCTCTTGCAATTCTGAATTTTAACCACACCAGAAAAGTTGGCGATAGTATGTATAGTCAATTAAATATACTTCCGTTTTTGACCGATGAATAATTTATCAAATCTGGCGAATAAATAATTAAATAAATAATCGTTTCTTCTCTAAGAACAATGCTTAAAATTAACGGTTCTGCCAGTTCGCCACCTTAATAATAATAATAATAATAATAATAATAATAATAATAATAAAGGGCCGGGCGTTGTTCCTCATGTCCCGCAAACAAAACCAAAACGGCATAAATGGACACGTGAGGAATACATTTCGATCCTACACGCCTATTTCACAGCAGTGCTCTACCCAAAAAACGAAACCATAAGAGCACCACAGCAAACCACAGCACATACCCAAGGTGCACAGAGCTGCGCTCGGTAGTGAAGTGAAAGCACGTTATAAAAATAAAACTACTGAACAATAATAATAATAATGATTTAAAATTTTTGCCACAGGAGCAGCTTGGGGCAACACTTACTTCTCCATCCTCACTTTCCTTTTCAACTGGGACTTGAAAAAAGTCAATGAGAGCTTGACCAAAGAGGAAAATATCTGTCTTCAGTCCTTTCGACCTCCTCGACCTCATTTCGCCTAGTCATTAGACAGGAAAATTGCTATTTATTCTCGGCCAAAATAAAGGCGGCAGGTTGATCCTCACGATGGACTCGGCTGATAATCGGATCCGTCCTACATGCGTCGACAGCTGTTCGACAAAGCTCTACAAATCTGCCATGTTCGATTTCATCACCCTGCGCACATCTCGGACAGTTCCGTCTGACAGCACTTCCGTGCCAATAGAGCTTGTCTCGAACCGTCAGGGCGCCCTGGCAACACTGCTAAGCAGGAGATTTCTGGATATCATCTATAGACCCCGGCCCGAAAGTTCTTCAGAAAAGGCCAGCTAATTGATCCCTCCTGATGCCCAGAGTTTCCCCGAGAACGTCGTCGCTCTTGCCCGCCACTAATCCTCAATCCAATGTGGGATTTCCACCGACTGCCTTGCCTGATTGACAGGCGACTGTAAGCGCTGGCCGACACCCTAGGTGCGAAGCACTCTTTCTCGGTCTACGTTTAATCCAGGACTGTAGCTCCGTCAATGAGATGAGCTGCGTAAAATCCTGTCTGACAAACGGCGATCAAACCTGCTCACCGTTAAAGAAACGCTGGAGATGTCGCAGTTTCAGCGCATGTTTGTGCATCATTAACCACAGCATGCTCAGTCTTTTTCTCAGCGGCTACTGACAGCAGATGGACCGTCTGACATCCCTTCCACAGGAAACGGAAGAGCAAGCGCTCCAGCTTGATCAGCCACGATGCAGGGCGACGGACGACGGTCAGGCGGTAGATGATGAAAGCGTCAGCTCCACCTGACCTTTCAGGGACAGCTAGCTTCCTCTCTGTTCATTTCTGAGTGAGACTGGCCACCCTGCTTGTCACCTCCACTCAGTTCTTGTCCACCTGGAAGTCTGGATCAAACCAGACCCCGAGCAATTTAACCGGCCCTTCCATCCACCGCCCTTCGACGCTGTCGGACGACATGGACCTGCTTCTCAATGCTGGGCTGCAGGCTCACCGACTTCTCGTTAATCTTTGTTACTGTTACCGCTTTTTACTCCCTTAAAGTAGTGCCGATCATCTTGATTTCCGAGATGTCCGACACTATTACGGTGACGTTGTTCGCATAAGCCGACACGAACCTTCCGCATCCTTGTTCATGCGGGATACGCATGAGGTGGAGATTGTCGTGGAGATATGTTTGAGATAGCACATGTCTGCCAGTTGTGGTAAACATCCGCCAAGAGATTTCCGAACAAGTCTGGCATATGAAGATAACGCTCAAGAGTTGACCATCCAGCCCCGAAGACCTCTCTTTTGCAGCCAGCCATCACGTCCCGTATCTCTTCTACCGTTATCTGCATTTTGTATAACTCTGCATCCCTGGTCGAAAGGCGCGGCATGCCGTCGAGGGAGGAGATGAAATTCACTCCCGTCTCGACCCACTGCGCGCTCTGTGCAGTTCGGCAAAGTGCTGCAGATATCCTGCACACATCTGCTTCATTCGAGTAGCATGTGCCCGT
The DNA here is from genome assembly GCF_001194135.2 of Octopus bimaculoides. Lineage (NCBI taxonomy): Eukaryota > Metazoa > Mollusca > Cephalopoda > Octopoda > Octopodidae > Octopus > Octopus bimaculoides. The sequence goes on along the minus strand of NC_068990.1, from coordinate 31,678,211 downwards.
CCCGACCCATCAAAGACCGAATTGTGTCTTTGTTATCACGTTGTGTTTCTTCCACCCAGGCCTATCGGACGGCTTTCATTTCCTCATGTTTTAACGCACGCGTCCTAGCTCTGACAACGCAACCTTCGTGCTTGGCTTTGAAGAATTGATCATGATCCAATCTCGCCGCCAGCATGTTAGTGGTTATACTTCTTGTAAATTTCTTTTCTAGCTTCCTAACTAGGTCACCCTCTATTCTAGATTCTTTACGGAACCTTACTGCCTCTACTCTAATAGCTCTTTTCAGGGCTATCCACCATCGGTTGTTGGCGATTGCATCCGACAACTTCTGATGGACGAACTTGCTAATCCGGTCAAAAGCTCATCAAAACAGAATTATGGTCGCTGTTTGGTGGTATGTGGAATGATCCACCACTGTTTCTTGAATTCTGGCGAAATGAACTGGGTTGCGATTCTCGACCTCATCCAACTTACTCCTCAGGTCTCTTTTCAACTGACCCCGACTTTTTCGAGAATTTCTATAGCTTCCTGCTGCAAGTAACCTTCAACAATGGAGAGGAAGTAGCTCAAAACGAACTTCAAAGAATTCGTCAGTTCTTACACTCCAGAATTTGATGCTACAGACTTGCTATTAGTTATTACTTCGATTAGATAAAATTTATTCTGAGTTGAGATATCGTTGCTTTACGATGGTTAAAAACCGCAACAACTTTTGCAGCAACATGTTGCGCGCACACACACACACACACACACACACACACACACACACACACACACACACACACACACACACACACACACACACAGAGTGAGTCAGAAATCCTTTTTAGCAGCTAAACGCTATATATTTCGAATTTTGTCTTCGCTATTTTCTTGTAATATTCACGCACACACACACACACACACGCACGCACGCACACACACACGCACACACACACACACACACACACTACACGCGTACACCTACATTGCTTTATATATTTTCAAGAACATCCTTAACATAGCATAATACACACACATACGCATGCACGCACACATATGCATGCACACTCACCGAAGATAAGTTGGCAGCATTTACCATGCTTTCACTCATCATTTTTGTTCCCCGTGTAGTCTCGCGCCGATACCCTCGGCAGTTCCACACTTGATCCACGAATCATCTAGGATGTGTTTACAGATAACATTTTGAGTATCCCCGTGCCGTCAAAAATGACATTTGACATTAATGTCACATTATATATAAAACGTAATGGGATGTTATTCTCTATGACAATTTTAATGAAACATTATTGATGTATCTATTTAATCTTATTTATTTTAGGGTAATTTTCCAACGGAAGGAAAGAAGGAATGGAGGCCACAGGAACAATGAGAATTGAGTATACAGAAATAAATACCATGTTTTATACACATAGATAAATTGTGCGTATAATATTGTTTAATGATATATTCAATTAAAAATTAATATCGGAGAGTCAGGTGAAAATTGCGAATTATCAAATAAGCTGCTTGTTGAACAAAGAGTATCTTAACAGAAAATAAAATATAAAAAAAAGCAAACAAACAAAAGATGAACAAAACGCACTCATATGTACATCGCATTTAATTTTATCTAAAGACCAGTCTTTGTCTTACGGATAGATCATTTAAAAATTCTCGAATTTCATGACTATTAAAAAATATCAATTTTTAATCGAACGTTTCGGAAAGAATTGTAATTTACTCTGTATAAGAAACGCATGGTCAGATGAGTCAGTTTGATAATGCCATGCGCGAAACTCTCGGCCGTTGCGTCACTTGTATTTTTGCAAATTAAAAATATATAAAAAGTATATATACTCATGTATTGTGTTCTATTTTTCCATTCACCCTATAAAATCTAAAGTTGTTCTTGTTCCTCATATATATATATATATATATAAACGTCAAAGACTTTCCGTATTCCCGAGCGCCATACTAATACATCCTTTTGTTATTTACACCACCTGTCCTCGTCTGTTGTTGTTTTTTCGTATATTCTCCCATATATATATATATATATATATATATATATATATATATATATATATATATATATATATATCTACAAACAGTTTGATAATGCCATGCAGGAAACTCTCGGCCATTGTGTCACCATAATGATATCCGTGGGGCAGCTGATGATGGAGGTATGTTGGATTGTTGGTATGACTGTTTTTGTATATGCGGAATAGTATTATTGGATTGTTGGTATGGCTGTGGAATAATATTATAACATATCCTTTTGATATATATAAGGCGTCTGGGCTAAATTTGACGGCTTGCATTAAAGGGAATGAAAACAGAATATACCATCCAGAGATAAAGGTATTTAAAAACAAAATTAAACTAGATTATGACTGGGAAATAATAGTTTACCCAAAGTAGCTGTCCTCAGTTTTCATGACGGCTCCAGATTCTAGCACATTCATTCCTCACTGTCACTGAGGAAAGATCTTTGAACACCTCCTTGATCTTGGCCACCAGTCAGAGCTGTTGTGTCTTTCTTAACTGCGTCTCACGCATAGTAATCCATGGGATAACAATCGGGAGAAGTAGGAGGCCAGAAATTGGGGCTAATGAAGTCGTAAAATTCTCCGACTGGTTCTTTCTGGAGGTATGGCAAGGAACCAAATTCTGATACCACACATATGGCCTTCCAGCAGTAAGCCTCTCCAGCCAAGGTTTGACCATAATTTCCTGCAGCATCATAGAGACACCTGAATTGAGCCCAAGTTCCTGTTCAAAGACGCGTGGTGGTATGACGTGACCCTGAAGGTGCACTCAAAGACTATCGCAGTTTGGGGGACTTGGTTTCATGATGCATATCTTATTTTGATATCCGGAGCTAACCGTCATGATACAAGTAGCTCCTTTCCAATATGCAGACGGCTTCTAGCCCTCCGTGTCAGCTAGCTTTTTCTCAACTACAGCTCTAATCGTTATGCTTTCCAACGCTGTTGACTGTGCACCAATACATTAAGCTGATCCCGAAAAAGGAGATATAAAAATCATCAAATTTAGCCCAAACATCCTGTATGTGTGTGTTTGGGGGGGGGGTACGTGCGTATTTAAAGAATGTAGTTGTGTAAAGCCGGAACAATGCGAGAAGGTACAAAGTAGACTACAAATTGAAAAGAAAACAGAACAAAGTTGCAGTTTTACCTTGTATTTCTATATTTAGAGGTGGAGACCCCTTCTTCAGGACATTCGGAAAAGTGGTGGCTGGAAAAAGTTTCCAAACACCTCTTTTTCTAACGTCTTGGAGAAGGAGATCTTCTCCTCCGAAATATCTATATCTATATCTATATCTATATCTATATCTATCTATCTATCTATATATATATATATACACTGTACTTGCAAACTCGCTGTGGGGGGTGTAGAATCCAATGTTTCGGACAAAATCTTCTTCAGAGAAAAGTTAGAAGGAAAGAAATTAATGAGAGATAGAGTTTTACACCCTCTAAGCCTTTTGGTTTAAAAAGAAAAAAAAAGCTAGCTGGAGCAGGTAAGTAATGCAGGACCACGTGAGCTTCGTACGTGAAGAGGAAGTGAAAAGAGAAACAATATGAGAAGGAAGATGGGAAGAATAATGGACTAAGAAGCAGGCAAAGTTGAGAGTGAGGTGAAGAGAAAAGATGAGATGAGAGGGGAGCTGAAGGGTAAGAAAGAGCTTAATGAACTGTTATATTTTTATCGTTTTTATTAAGTTTTATTTTTTTACATATATATTTACATATAAGTCCCATTCAGTTTGTTTGAGGCGATGAAGTTCCTAAATCTATCACCAATGATGCCAGTATGTTTAGAATGTGAAATGTTCTTGGAGTATGTAACTACCACTTTGACACTAAGCGAATGTGATTTGTGTTGACGATGAAGTTGATACCGTCTTGATTCCAAATGTTTAAAGTCTGTCCACCAATTTTCTCTTCGCAAATACAATAGGAACAGAATTAGATAATGTATACAAACATTCATAAATAAATCCACCTGTGGTTCTAGCCCAGTTATAATAAAAACATTTAGTATGAACGATTGCAGCGTGGAAGACATGTTAGCCATTCAAAAACACACAAAGGCTGTTAACTTCACTCAAATACTGCTGAACAATTTTGTCAGTGACCATTTCGCAGTCAGCACGGCAAAATGCTTGACACCATATAACAAATAATAAATGTTTAACATGTGTCTTTTACGCTGCAATCGTTTTATTTTCAACACACGGTCGTAGATCAAATCATTTGTCTGGTAAACACACCTCCAAAATATTAATAAGAAGTACGTCTTTGAGTTTTCACTGTTCACAATGCAAACTCCGAATAACCATGGGTTCTTAAGTAGTAACGTTTGTGACATTCTATCTATCGAAAACAAAGAAGTATCAAAGTATAAACATATGCTTTGGTATGTTTATGCATCTATTACAGCATATCGCCAACATCAGATATGTGGCAATATACTGTGATAGCTGTACTAAAAAATGTCGAGAACACGGAATAATTCTACTAAAATTTAATATCCAGAATAATGCAGATAGAATTTCATTTTTACATATAAATAACCAGATTGAAGAGAACTGATATCTCACACTCGTGTACATCAATCATACTAATATATGTAAATACTTATATAGAGACAGCAAATATTTTCTCAGTTAAAAAATGTCAGTAGGAAAATCCCTACTTAGAAGAGCTTTTAGATGCTCTTCCACGAACTAAGCATTAGATAAAGAAATCAGCATTATAAAATAAACACTAATTAACAAAGAATATCCTCGCAGATTAGTAGACCAAACCACAGCAGCATGTAGACACAAATACTATGCAACAAATGCACCAGACATTGCGCCAGTTATAAATATATAAATCACTCGTAAAGTCAGTATATGAGTCAAATGCATTGTAACTATAAAACAGACAAGTACATTATCAAAAATCTTATGGAATTGACCATAGATGTATCACATCAAACCATAACTATAGTTAATAATATATTATAAAAACACAAAAAATAAAAACCTCCTTAATGACAGACCCCAAACATATATACCCGATAACTAGCTATAAATGACCAATGTGATTTATTAACTCGATTGTAAAAGTGAAAGTTGTAAACTTCATGACTCCAACTGTTACATTAGCAGCACAAATACAACATGGTCTTGTAGGCCTGCCATACACAAGGAGCAAATGAGCGCGCTACACAATAAAAAAATAAAGCTTGATAGGAAAGTATTAGGAGACTAGCTTAAAAGCCGCGCTCCGCGCGTTCTTTTGAGCTAGCTCCTGCGGTGGGTTAATTGGGCTTGTGGCCCAAAACCAAAGAGAGCAATAATGATAAAGCATTTATTGGCACTCTACCAATATGGTATTACTTTAAATTCAGTTCAAATGAAGTTCACAAATTTTTGGAGTTCTTTTGAAATGTGAATTTTCAACTGTTAGCATATAACAATGCTGATTCCAATGCTGGATGTTTAAGAACCAAATGAAGGGCAAATTTTCAATCCCGGGATCACCCTGATTCCAAAAGGGTACAATATGTATATGTAGAGCAAATGTAGACTGAGATACAGGTGTTCCGGACGGACAGACAGAATTTCGCGTTTATTATTAAAGACTTTGGTCGGTTCGGGACTACAGTAGAAAACATTTTCCATTTGTCAGAGGTGCCACACTGGGACTGAACCAAGAACCAGTGGTTGAGAAGAAAACATTTTTCCACATAGCCACGCCTGCGCCTTAAAAATTTTTTGCCCCAGGCGAGGAAAAATATAAATTCAATCGAAGAATATCGCGAAAAAATTCCATAAAAAATAGTTATCGGGGATTTGGCTGCATGATTGTGGTTACATAATGGATAAGAATATAATAATGGAGAGGATAAAGCAATATGTAAAAAAGAAAGTGATTTTAACCCCCTCAATTATTGTTCAAAGAAGATAACTTTCCTTGCAGTATTTTTCATTCTTCTTTCAAACGCGTGCATGTGGATACGAGTTCACTTAGGCATGCATCTATTCATATATTCTTGCGTACACACATTCGCGCATACATGCATTCACTCATGTAGATATGCACGTTTCTATAGACGCACATACATAGAGAGTTGCGTGGAATCGTCTCGAATGTTAGCAGGTATGTGCTCTTAGCACAAATGCCCATGCACATATAATATCTGCATGTACATCTCTCCATGTAATACATATTCATAACCATGCTGTCCACATGTTTACACTTGTTCGATTACATATACATTTACTTCATTAATTAACAATGATGCACGCACACAGGCACTGGCGTATAAAAACGTACAGGCATGCGTGTTCATTCTGAAGAATATCTCATTCGAATGTAAGTTAACGATGAAAAGCAAGATCAGTCAGGTAAGTTATCATAAAAACAATGAATGATAGTTGTTATATGAAAGCAATGAATCAAGTTTGATAAGAGGAAATAAATAAATGAGATCAGATAAATCAAGGGCTGACAAATGGCGATAAATAGTGAATAATGAAAGGTGACGAAAGGTGATAAATAAATAGAAAATATAAATAAAATAGATATTAGATAGAAAAACAACCGTATACAGCAAAGTAAGGAGAATGAATGTGGAAAGTAGCCGGATATGACAAAGGCTCTTCAAAAACTTCATTTGTCTTTACCATTTTTTAACCTTCATTTATCGTCATTTATCCTCTTGATTTAGCTTATTTATCTTAGCTCATTTATTTATTCATCACCCATTCAACTTGATTCATCGCTTTAATGTAACTTACATAATTCATGGCACATACATACATACGTACATACATACATACATACATACTTACATTCATACATAAATACATAGATGCATGGAAGTGTTATAAATGTAAGTACAATGTGATATACAATAATTGTAAACCACACAATCATGTTAATAATATATGTGTGGACATGTACACTCATTAGAAACATGAATGGATATATTGACCACATTTGTACGGGAGCACAGGCACATTATGTGCAGATCTATGCTGATATGCGTAAATGCATAGAAAAAAATGTGTACATAGCGATGTGTATATCTATTCATGCATACAGACGTGTGTAGACACGTACTCGAGAAAGTATACATAGGCATTGAGCTGGTTTTCGATGTAGGCTTGAGTAGGTGTGGTGATTTGGTGGGTCTTTGTTGAACTTTCAAGTTTACAGTGCGGGTAGTTGAAGTTTTTGATAAAATCAAAGTTCATGTTTCAGCAAAGGATATCAATCAGTTAATGCTCCATGTAAATGGAGTGAATGAAAGATGTTGGATTCTTGAGGGTTTACAAAGTGCGTTCAAAAAGTGGTCGACTTTAATTTTTCCCGCCAAAACTAATATCGCACGGGAAAAATCCTTTGGGCAAGAGTTGACGCCATCCTTCCAGCGCATGTGTGAAAACTTTCGTGCAATTAGGCCATGTCAGTTCCCGGCTGTTACGCCTAGAATACACACGTGTTGTGCGCGCTCGTCGGATTTTCGTTTTCACCGAACGCATTGAGCAGAGATATTGCAACAAGTTTTGTCAAAAGCTTTGTGATACTCAAGCTCAAACCAGCCAGAAGACTCAGCAGGCCTTTAGCGATGATGCCATGGGCAAATCTCAGATTAAAGAGTGGTACAAGTGCTTCAAACATGGCCACGCGTCAGTGGAGAGCAAGGCACGCTCAGGCAGGCAGTTCACAAGGCGAAACGAGGAGCCGATTGAGAGGGTTCGGTGAATAGCTATGAAAGATCGTTGCGTAACAACCCAGGAAATTGCTCACGAAGTGGGAGTAAGCACACATTCAGTTTAATGGAGAATTTGTGCATGTGAAGAGTGTCGGCGAAATTCGCCCCCAAGGTGCTGGCAGAGCAGCCGAAGCAACTCCGCATGGAAATCGCTCAGGACATACTGGACCGTGCAAGCTAAGACTCGGATTTCATGAATACCTTCATCACTAGTGGTGAGATATGGGTTTATAGTCTTTGTCGATGCGTTCGGTAATTTTGCATGAAAACGAAAATCCGACGAACGCGCACTACACGTCTGTAGTCTAGGCGTAACAGCCGGGAACTGACACGGTCTACTGGTACGAAAATTTTGACGCACGCGCAAGAAGAGTGGTGTCACCTTCCACCCAAAGGATTTTGCCCACGTGGAATTAGTTTCGGCGGGAAAATTAAAGTCGGATACTTTTTGAACGCACCTCGTATATGCGACATAAAAGTTTTGTATCTGATATTCGATTAATGGTTCTTAATGAGTGCAGATATTGGCTTTGGCGCAGTTTTAATTCCTTGGAGATTAGCCATAAGGGTTTTCATAGACGTTTCTTGTTACTTCTGCAGGAAATATGATGTCATTATGAAAGCATTTATTTTCAAAAGTGTATTTCTGTGAATTGCAACTGTTGCAACTTTTGGCGTTGGGGTTTGCGTTGGCTCAATCTATTTTTCTTGTCTTTTTTCGTTTTGTTTTGGCAGCTGGTGTTCAGTAGTGTTTGAACAAGACTGGGGACTTTCTCTCCCTTCCACACACACACACACTCTCTCTCTCTCTCTCTCTCTCTCTCTCTTTCTATCTCTTTCCATCTTGTTCTCACTCTCCATCTTTCTCTCGCTCTCTTTCTTTCTCTCGCTCTCTTTCTTTTCTCTCTCTCTCTCTCTCTCTCTCCGTATATATATA
>NC_068990.1:31664694-31669289 GCF_001194135.2 Octopus bimaculoides | reverse complement strand
TATATATATATATATATATATATATATATATATATATATATATATATTTATATGATCTTAAGATAAAAAAATGGAAAATCCTCTCTAAATGTAGACCCTACATTAACAAATCTAAAAAAATGTTCAGTATATTCTCTTGAAAAACTAGCTATTAAAAAGCTTGAGAACCTCCAACGAATACATAAATTCGAGAAACAAGATTTTTCTGTGTCCGCATTTCAAGAGATGCATCTTGTCGGAATTTAAATGTCGACCACCGGAAAGTTAGTAAACCATTAACATATGGTTTACGTCTGTTTGACATCGAATTATTGTAACGTTGGTTATCTCCTTTGTGTTTTTCTTTTTGTCTTTACAAGCGTCTCTTGTTTAAACGTTATCTGCTCAAAAGACAACTGACAAACAGTTATATTTTCAGCTTGATACATGGTAGAATAAATTTTTTTGACCAAGAAACCTTGGGTAGCTGTATTTAAAAGATTTGTGGATTTTTTACTTTAAGATTATTTTTTACTTTCTCAGCTGGTCGGGCGCTTCTCCACTAGTTTAAGCATTACCACACACACATGCACAGAACCGCATTTGCGAAGCATACATCTGGCACAGCAGTACGCGGTCTTCATCAATCGTTTTCTTCAGATAACGATTTTGGCATCTTCCGACAATATCATTCCCACCAGCATTGCTGATGAGCAGCTGTGACTTTACCAAGGAATGTTTTACTTCTTCTGGGCCTTATTGTTGCACACAGTTTATTCGTCTGTTATTACTATGACTACAGCACCAAATCAATGGAAACAGCAATCACTCCAATAGTTTGTTTTATTACCCGCAGAGCAGGACCGACTGAAGGCACCAGGAACTCGGATAGTCGCTCGGCGCACTACGTGTTAGAGAACGTAAAGTCATGAGTTTGAGAATTTAGTAGATATTGATGGCAGCACGGGAAACTAATAAATAAAATGAAATAAAAGAATATTTATAAATAAGAAACTCCCAAACAAAGCCAGAAGTCACTTAGTGTAAGCGACTATGAAGAAGGAGAGATTAAGACGAAAGGAATGAATTTACTTTAGACTTGAAAGAGTTCAGATGATAAGAAGCGGGGAAGCAATGAGATGGAAGAGAGTTCCAAAGTCTGGCAGTTCGAGGAGAAAAGCTACAACCTTTGAAAAACTTCCTTCTTTGTGGATGAAGATGTTGTGCGTTTCGAGTTAGACGAGTTGGCACAAAGTGATCTGGAACTGAGAGAAAAAGTTCAAGAGAGTAATTCTCTGCGGTAATAACGATAGAAGAGACTAAGACTGACGACGTCACGTCGATGTGACAAGGGTTGTGGAGAACCAAGTGACAAAATGGTATTCCTTTCCAAATGTGACTGCAGTATTTCATATAAGGACAAATTGTGGACATTTAAGGATACAAAATGGCCTCGAGTGTCCTTTAATCTAAACAGTGGAAGCAGATCTACCAACTGATTGTCTCTAAGAAGCCCAAGAGAGATCAGGTGAGAAGATAAGACCAAGCAGTTCCAAAGAAAATCTTTCCTCGGGTGGTTTTACTGTCTCACCAAGTGATACTTCGGACCTACAACTTATGTAAGTGGGAGGAAGATAAGGGTTCCGCTTGCCGCTCAAAGACATGAGTTTGCTTTACTAGGGTTGAAAGTTACTAGCCACTTCTCGCCCCATTTCATAACAGCCTACAGATCCACACTAAGACTTGCAGCAAATTCCAACTGTCTCAACGGGGAGGGATTGCCAAGAAAACCAGAATAAAATGTGCTGTCATCAGCATAAATGTTGATGAATTGAAGATCATTGATGTAGAGGAGAAATAGAGTTGGACCTAGAATAGAGCCTTGAGAAACACCAGCATTAACAGAATACTCAGAAGTAACACCGTCGAGTCACACGCACACAATGACCAAAAAGGAATGGCCTAATAATGTTAAAGACCTTTACACATATACCATAGACAGAGAGTTTATGGAACAAAACTGCATGTTAAACCTTATCAAAGGCTTTGGGTATAGCAAAAAATATATATCAAAAGTACATTCTTTATATTTATAGGTCAACGACACTAATCATACATTCAACCATATATCCTCCACAGTTTTTCTAGCAAAAATGTGTTGAAAGCATAAGCTCTCTTCTTCTTCTTCTTCTTCTTCTTCTTCTTCTTCTTCTTCTTCTTCTTCTTCTTCTTCTTCTTCTTCTTCTTCTTCTTCTTCTTCTTCTTCTTCTTCTTCTTCTTCTTCTTTCTCTCTCCTAGTTATATTAACAAAAGATTTTGTACTTTTAACATTGTGTTTGAACTTTTCTCTCTATCTTAAATTTTGCAGTAAACACATTATTTCTACTTTTGCTGCTTTCATCCCAGTGAAATTTTAAAACATTATATCTGTAAATACGCAGAAATCTAGCTTGCCCAGGGCGTCAGCAACCTTCCAGGGTGTTTAATGACGTGTATCCTGGTAACCAACTACTTGAAGAACTGTCCCTTACCTTCCCTACAATCCAGATCTTACTCCCTGTGACTTTTTTTTGCTCCACAAGCCGAAAGAAAACCTCAGGGACAGTCGTTTTGGCGATGAAAGAGGCTGTGACAAGGGTACTGGACACTTTCACTTTGGAGGACTTCTATGGGGCCTTAGCGAAGTGGTTGAAACGCTACGAGTGCACTGTAGTTAGAGGATGTTACTTTGAAGGAGTTAGAGTTTTTGCACTTTGAAATATCCCCAAATCTTCTGGAATTCCCTTTGTATATATGCACATAAATACACATATATGTAATATACATACATTATATATATACGTATATATTATTACCATTTTTTTTTTGGTTATACATATTATATGTTTATATATGCATGTATGTGTATACTGTACACACACACGTATGTATGTACGTATGTATATTAAGTCAGATCACACTTAGTACTACTGAGAGTATGTAACTCAGTACAACCTGTTGCATGGTCGGGCTGTCGGCAACTTAACTGGTTATCTTACCAAGCCTGCTTGGTGAGGAAGGTGGTTTGCGCTGGACGAAAAAACTATCAAAAAGCGGATGAACTCAGTAGAGTCAATAGCTCTCCAAAAGCTGTGAGTGAGAGACCTTTAGCCTTTGTTTTGACAACTGTTTCGGAGAAGGAAAGCTTATGTAACACCTGCGACTTCTTTTGCATCCACTGATATTGTCTAGCTCTTCTCGGATTAATGTATATGTTGCTTAGAGAGTAGGATTGACCTTGTGCAAGGCCTTTCTGCACAGTAAAAAGCTTCTAGTTTCATTTTTAATATCTCTGTTATGCGTTGAATGCTATGGCTGGCCATAACCAAAACAGGCATGATGGAAGTAAGGCATATCTCGTCGTGGTTGGTACCCTGTCTAAACACCTACAGGAGGCAGAACACAATGACAACATCTATGCTGCTCATGTTCAAGAGAAACAATCAAGCAATGGCATGATTCGAAATCGAGTAGCAGCCATCATGTATTCATGTATGTGTGTGTATGCACCTCGCCCCCCACGCACACAAAGCGAAAAAGGGACGTATATCTTTATTTCTATTTATATTAGAAACTAAGAAAATAATGTCAGAGAAATATAGATATAAGAAAACTTTAATAAATTGTCTTTTGTGTGTGTGTATGGATGGGGGTAGGGATCATTGTTTTATTTAATATATAGAATAAAATATTTTTTCTCCGCCTATATATAATGTCAGTAATTAAAATGTGTTGTTATTGTGAACATGTCATGCATTGTCAGCTAATAAGCAACTTAAAATAATATTTCTTTAATTACTTTAACTTTTATTTATGGTATTTAAACCAAATGTGACATTTTTTTTATTTCTTTAACCTTTTTTTTCTTCCGTAATCAGAATCGTTATTTATCTTCCCTGTGCTCTTATATTTCAGCTCACCATATGATATATGTGTATGTGAATGCGTGCATATATGTGTGTGCATGTAATAAATATCTGTTTCTTTGTGTGTGGTATATATGTAATACACACACACACACATATATTTAATACAATATAATATAATATATATAGTATATGTAATACTATATATTGTAATATATACACATATACATATATATATATATATATAAACATAATATGTATATGTATAACATATATGAAATATACATGTAATATAATACATATATAATATGTATATTTTTTCTATTCGTTTCAGCCGTGCGGCTGCGATCATGCTGGAGCATCACCGTTGAAAAGATGAAAGGCAAAGTCGACCTCGGCAGAATTTGAACATAATGACAGACGAAATGTCGCTGATCATTTAGACCAGCATGCTAACGATTCTGCCAACTCACATATAAAATATATATTATAATATACATATACATATATATAATATACATAAAATATGTATTATGATATACATAAATATAATATACATATAAAATATAATAGACATAGATATATATCAATCTGAACTGTCCGACGAACGGGAATGTCAAACTCTGAGTAGCTTTTTTGCAGCTTTAATAATAATAGAGTATATATATATATATATATATATATGTATGTATGTATGTATGTGTATATATA
>NC_068990.1:31663562-31664684 GCF_001194135.2 Octopus bimaculoides | reverse complement strand
TATACATATACATATATATAATATACATAAAATATGTATTATGATATACATAAATATAATATACATATAAAATATAATAGACATAGATATATATCAATCTGAACTGTCCGACGAACGGGAATGTCAAACTCTGAGTAGCTTTTTTGCAGCTTTAATAATAATAGAGTATATATATATATATATATATATATAAACCACTGCCTTGTTGTATTGACCAAACTACTGGATGTGGTTACACACCGCTGGTCACAATGCACTATCTCACATTGTTGTTGCCTTCAAATGATGTCGCTTCGCCAGATAGACGGGCTGGTCAACATTTGCCCCTAAACGGGATGTCTGGCTGTGACAGGGTTACCCATTTATAGTGGTGTAGACTGGAGCGACGTGAAATGAAGTGTTTTTATTCGAGAACACAACGCACAGCCAGTCTGGGAATCGAAACCACGATCTCGTGATCGTGAGCGCAACACAGTAACCACTAAGTCACGCACTTTGACACGCCCAAACACGCACACACATAGATGCACGTATATATATAGAGAGAGAGATAGAAAGTGAAAGAGAGGAGGGAGAGGGGGAGAGAGGGAGTAGAGATGACGGGAGAGGGATGTGAGAAAGAGAGAACTGGCAAGAGATTCACTGATCCGGAATGGAATTCACGCACATTAGTATGTGGATACTACATATTCTGTATATATCAGTATTAAATAACCTTTTCTACTTAAGGTACAAGGAGGCCTGGAATTTGGGACAAAGGGGATTGTCAGTTACATCAACACTAGCGCTTGACTGATACTTATTTCATCGTATGTGAGTAAGTGAGTGAGTGAGTGAATGTGTATGTGTGTGTGTGTGTGTCATGTGTGTTTGTGTGTGCGCGCGTGTCTGTGTGAGTGTATATGGGAATAAGACGCGTGTGTGTTCGTGCTTATATATTTATATATATATATAAGCACGTGTATGTGAATTGAAGGCTGTGCCAGTCACCGAACGCGTCGCCGCTGTATGGTATAGGCAGACCCCGAGCACAGTGCTGTGACAGCTTAGGGTCGGAGACTCACAACATTTTGGAAAGACTCGGAGTTCTGCAGGGTGAGTGTGTGGTTGTTTTGGGGAAGG
>NC_068990.1:31659762-31660332 GCF_001194135.2 Octopus bimaculoides | reverse complement strand
TATATGTAATCATAAATATATAGAGATTGACAGTAACCTGCTTCTCCAACATACTAAGAATTCAGAAATAGCAGTCAAAGAACTACTGATTTCAAAACTACAAATTATTACTCTAGATTGATAGCGATATTTTTGATATATGTATATCGATAGATGTCTTGGCACTCCGTCGGTTACGACGACGAGGTTTCCAGTTGATCAAATCAACGGAACAGACTGCTCATGAAATTAACGTGTAATTGTTTGAGCACTACACAGACACGTGTACTCTTAACCTAGTTCTCAGGGGATATTCAGAGTGAAACAGAGTGTGACAAAGCTGGCCCTTTGAAATACAGGTACTACTCATTTTTGTCAGCTGTGTGTAACGTAGAATAAAGTGTCTTGCTCAAAGACACAACGCGTCGCCGAGAATTGAACTCGCGACCTTAAGATCGTGAAGCGAATACCCTAACCACAAAGCCACACGCCATCACTGAGCGTCCAATAATACTATCCATATCACGTCCTCACCTTGTTGTTTTTTTGTTTTTTTGTTATTGTGTTTTTGAACTATATATATATATATAT
>NC_068990.1:31658092-31659695 GCF_001194135.2 Octopus bimaculoides | reverse complement strand
TATATTTGTATGTATATATGTATTTACATGCACCTTGTCTTCAAGACAAGGCTGGACCTCTTCCTGTCAGGTGTCCCAGATGAACCAACTTCACGGCAGGAGGCGCAGATGAGAGCAGCTGCATCAAACTCTCTCATGCACCAAATATCAATTCCTGAAGTAAAATTCATGAAGTAAAGTTGTGTAGCAACACCAAATGGCGGTGCCCCAGCATGGCCACAGCTCATGAGCTGAAACTAGATAAAATGAAAATGAAAATGAAAATATACACTTTAGTTTACATGTGTATGCATATATATACGTGTGTGTGCGCGGGCGCGAGTAATGTATGTGCGTGTATATAAATATATATCTTATTCTTAAAGAAGAATATTATTGATAGTAACTTCGAAGCTAAGCCACCATGGGACGACATTCTTTTTCCTCCATTTGATGTAAAGAAATAACTAACATCAAAACAGTGCTATTATATTAATATCTGTTTTTATGTTCAGTTATATAATAAAAACAATTTTACATTAATCTGATGAGTTTCTCTATACTTTAGGGGAATGGGGATATATATATATACATACATATATATATATACATACATACACACACACACACACACACACACACACACACATACACACACACACACACACACACACACAATACATATATGTACAAAAGCAAAATACACATACATACATACATACATATATTATATGCGTGTGTATAGAAATATGAGTGTGTCTATCTATCTATCTATCTATCTATCTATATATATATATATATATATATATATATATATATATATATCGTTTCTCATTGTGTTTAACGTTTTTTTTATGTCCTGTACCCATATATGCATGTATGTATACATATAGATGTACGTATGTACATATATGTATGGATATATGCATATATCTATATATTATTTATATTATTATATATATATTATATATACATATATCGCCAGGCGCGATCCATCATCTATGAGTTGGTAGCGGTCGCCATTCAGCAGCAAAGTTCTCAGCCTTGACCCTGCAGGGCATCGAAGACAACAGCCTTCATCTTTCTCAACGGTAGAGCGTCGCGACGTTTGTTTACAGGCAACAATCATAAGGGTGTGTGCAGCTTTTTATAGAACCAGCTGTCACAGCAACCTGGTGAATGCAAGTGCTATTGGTATGCCCGTTAATTAACCAACAACGTAGATAATTCGCGGTTAACCTTTATATCTACGCAGAGATCGTCCTGCCGTCTTGTCCCATTTCTACGAGCCCTGCTGCTCTACAAACTCTTCAAAGGGATACATCACTACTTCTCTAGAGGTCCATCCCGCCGTTCCACTATGTCCCGCAACATAGTGTATGTAAGGCTCTACAATGTGATATCGATATCTATCTGCCTATCTATCTATTTATCTATCTGTGTATGTGTGTGTATGTGTGTATAATATATATACACATATATATATTTATATATATATATATATATCTGTGTATGTACATATATGCATATATCTGATATATATATAATAAAATATATATGTACGTAAATATATATATATATATATAAATATATATATATATATATATATACATATATATATATA
>NC_068990.1:31652339-31654523 GCF_001194135.2 Octopus bimaculoides | reverse complement strand
CAAAGGGATACATCACTACTTCTCTAGAGGTCCATCCCGCCGTTCCACTATGTCCCGCAACATAGTGTATGTAAGGCTCTACAATGTGATATCGATATCTATCTGCCTATCTATCTATTTATCTATCTGTGTATGTGTGTGTATGTGTGTATAATATATATACACATATATATATTTATATATATATATATATATCTGTGTATGTGTGTCTGTATGTGTGTCATCTGTATCACTGTATCGACCCAGACTATCGGATGATGTCATATACCGCTGGTTACAATCCGCTTCCAATTATTCCTGCATTGCACCCCTCTTTATCATCTTAACCCAAATCATTTGACTAAATTGTCGTCCCAGCGTGGTGGAGGCATTCCAAGTGGCTTCTTATCCGCGGTAACTGCTCGGGCCATCTGTTGTTTGTGAATCTTGCGTCATGTCAGGTCCAGCGGAACTTTTACTTTCCGTATCCTGTGATCACGTCCGTTCACTCCACTCCGTTCAATCATTCGGGTTAGGTTTCCGCCTTGAGGATACCTTATTCCCTATCTTCCATCTCGGAGGCCTTTCAACGAGTCATGGACACTGCTTTCCCTTTTGACTAAAAGAGATATGTATGTATATATTTATGGTGATTAATCCATCATCACAGATCAATTACCGCTTCCTTGCGCTTCCTCGCTGTCAATAGCATTTCTGACTTTCCATCCATGACTTCTCAGATGACTACTCAGTCCCTTTGCAGCCCTGCATGGTTTGAGGATAGGTGACAGACGAAAGTTGTAACCTAGTGTATGCCTCCAACTGGATATTCCTGCATTCGTTGCTCCCTTCTATCGTTTTAAAACTTTTAGTAGATGGGATGACAGCTGAGGGCTGCCTAAAGATATATCTGTACATCATTGGAATATAGAGATAAACGCTTGTAGAACATGAGTACTATTCGCTTGAGTCTCCATGGTTAGTACATAGTAAGATGCCGAAGCGAGATGACAAGTAATTACATGAAAACATAGGTCTTCACATCAATGTCCCTCTTCTAGAAGGATGTTGTGACAGCTGGTAGGAGCCCGTCCTAGTGGTTTTACTGCGCGCCCGAACATCAAATAAGAGTGTTTATGCGTTCCTGTCCTCAGATTGAGTGTCATCACATATGCTAGTTAACCCATAAGTTATGTAAGCACCCTGACAGGTGCTACAACTCCAGGTCAGAGTAGACCAAGAAAAGACTGTGGCTAAGAGGTGGTTTCACACTCAAAACCCAGCAACTCTCGAGCATATAAATACATCATGTAACTGGATGGCCATTGACTCTCCTGAGTTCATTTGCCCTTTGATGGGTCTTGTTCTTCATACCACAAGATGTCTGCAAACCAAACACCACACCTATATACGGGCGCACGCGTGTAGTTGCATACATACTTGCATACACACAGACGGACATACAGATACATGCATATACTTGCATTTACGCATGCATGTGTATATGTCGATAGAGACAGAGAGAAAGAGAGAGAACGAGAGATAGAGACAGAGACGACATATACGAGGAGGTACTGAAAAGTTTCTGGCTTTGGGTAAAAGAAAATAAAAGAGGATCAATTAATTATGATTTTATTCGACGGTCCTCTCAGATTCACACATTGCAGTGGTCCTTCAGTTTTTCTAAGAAGTCCTGTAAAAGAACTCGGACGGTTGAGCTTCCAATTAGGCCTTTCGCAACACCCTTAAAGACAGGAACCTTTCAGCACCCCTCGTAATCGCTCACATTATGTATCGTTGGAGTTAAATGCATTTAAATGTATTTTTTTAACAAGTTGATACAGTTGAAAATCAAAGGAAGTTGACAATGATCAGGGTAGATGTAACGTAGCTTTAACTCAAGTTTTGTCGATTTTGGTCACTTTCAATGTCCTTAGCTGTCTAGAGTTATACATCATTTTATATATATATATATATATATATATATATATATATATATACACACACACATATATATATAATTTTATAATATATATATATATATACATATATACCTATACACACACACACATGATTATATATATATGTATATATATATATATGTATATATGTATATATATGTATATATATATATACATATATATACATACATACACAGACACACACACACACACACACACACACACACACACACACACACACACA
>NC_068990.1:31650775-31652131 GCF_001194135.2 Octopus bimaculoides | reverse complement strand
TATATATATTATTTATTTAAAGGTCACAATACATGTATTCATTCGACTAAAAGATTCTCCAAGGCGGTGTCCTTGCATGGTCACAGTCTAATACCGAAAGAAACGACAGAGGGAAGATAAAAGACATGTACATATATCAACAGGGATCGCTGTGTATTATGAGTATGCGTAGGTATAAGCATGTCTGTGCACCTCTGTGTGTATGTCTGTGATGTGTAGTAATGTACCGGTATTTATATGGACATGAATATATCGTTCTCTCCGTCTTTGTGCATTTTGAAATGAAATGTGCTGACACCCACCTGTCAACCTGTTACCTCTTATTGTATACCTCTAAGTTCCCTTTCGTGTCACAAATGAAGAAGTAAAAAAGAGGGATAAGGCAGTCAATTGGGCCCTATGAAGAACTTCTCACCACAATAAAGAACCGCAAGCTTAGGTGGTTTGGGCATGTTACCCGCTCATTAGAGATAACCAAAATAATCCTTCAGGGAATAGTCGGGGGTGGCAGGCGCAGAGGCAGACCGAGGAAGAAGTGGTAATACAACATCTGTAAGTGGACAAACCCAAAGATGAGAGAGGCAGTGCGAGAGGCAGAAGACAGAGACGGGTTGGTGTATCTGGTCGCAATGTCATTAATGATGCCCCAACGGTCAGCCAGACTACGTGATATGCAATGTAATGTAAGATCTCATTCTCTTGTGTCACTTGCATGTAACTTATACATTTATTTCATTCTAAATGCTGAGTCCAACGGACTTCAGTTTCTGTCTGACAAACCCGCTCACAAAGATTTGGTCGGCCTGAAGCTATAGTAGAAGACACTTTCCAAAAGTGCAATGCAGTGGGACTGAACGCAGTACTATCTAGTTGGGAAGCAGGTTAATAAAATTATAATAAACCTGAAGATTTACACTTGTAATTGAATCCTTTACTCAGTAAATGTCATGTTCTTTACATATGTAAAAGCTCCCCCTCTCTCTCTTTCTCTCTATCACTTTCTCTTTCCCCCCCCTCTCTCTCTCTCTCTCTCTCTCTCTCACACACACACACACACGCACACATATTTGAGAGTTTAGTTTCTGGTAACTTCTTTAACGTGAAAGACCTTTGTCAAGATGCGACTGTGTGATTTGAATAAATATCTCTAACCACAGTCTCCCGTCAGCCCAAGCCTCATGCCACTATGTGTAAGACTTCCGTCGGATGCATTACACTTTTAATTCAAAAGTCCAGCGTTGTTACATATCAAGAGAAAGCGAAACTTGTCTGAATATTACGTCAACACGCGTCTGTAGAATATTTAACCACTTAACACGCTAACTCAAAGAATAGATAAGCAAATAATTCACTTGT
>NC_068990.1:31648377-31650411 GCF_001194135.2 Octopus bimaculoides | reverse complement strand
TAGCACCACCTGATAGGATTATCTAAATCCTTTTTAAGTCAAGTTTTGTAGTAATATGGTCCTTTCATGTAGTGAGTTCTTGTTGAGTGAGTTATATCCAGATATGGGTGGATTATCTGGTATTCCTTGAAGAAATTTGTCCAGACTCTGTTTAAAGGTGATGGGATCCTTTTACTCTTTGATCAGTTTTGGGACAATGTTAAACAGGGCAAGGCCTGTTGAGGAAAAGAAGTTGTGTCGCAGTGTACCTATATGTTGTGATCCTGAACTGGGCAGGGGACTTATGGCCCGTGGTCCCAGCCTTGGATGAACCTTGAAGCTAATGTTCAGGTCGTTTGGGGAATGCTGGCAGTATATTCTTCACATTGTGAAAATGGTGTACCGCTCGCAGCGGCGCTGGAGAGAGTAGAGTTTCAAAGCTTTAAGGCGGTCCCAGTAATCGAGATCAGTCATGCCATCAATTCGTTTAGTGAGTGCACTCTGGGGTGATTCAATTTTCGAGATGTTTTGTTTTGTATGGGGAGACCACAGGGGCAGCAGTATTCGAGGCGTGGCCGTACAAAGGAGGAGAAAAGTGGAATGATGACATTTTGTTCTTAAGATGCAGGAGCTCATCCTACGAGCTATATCGACCTTATTGTTGATGTGGGCACTCCAACTGAGATTGTTATTAACAATTACACCTAGGTCTCTGATATTATTAGATGCTGTGTGCGGTTCCCCTGAAGGAAGAGAGTATGGCTGTTTTAGTATAGTCTTTCTTCCAAAATGCATCAGGTCAAATTTTCCCTCGTTTAGTTGCATTTTGTTTTTGTCTACCCATTGACTCACCGCATATAGATCAGACTGAAGTTGAGTTTGGTCTTCTTCATTGATGATGTGCTGGAGCTTAGTGTCATCAGAAAATATTTTCACTTTGCAGTGATTTACGATGCTGAAAAAAGTCGTTTATGTAGATTATAAAGAGGAGCGGGCCCAAGACAATCCCATTGGTAACTTTTTCTGGGCTTGAGTGGACTCCATCGACCACAACATGTTGTGTTCTATTTGCCAGGAAATACTCAATCCAGTGTCGAAGCTTTCCACAGATTCCAGCATTTGCCAATTTTGAGAGGAAGATATTATGGTCAACCCTGTCGAACGCTTTACTGAAGACAAGATATATGACATCAGAGTTCGAACTGTTCCCAAGGCTTTAAGTGTATCCTCAATGTGGTGTAAGAGCTGTGTTAGACAATCCCTGCCACAGCGAAAGTCATGCTGATTTGCATTTAGAAGTTTGCTGATCTTCAGGAAACCAGTTATCCTTGATCTTACCACTCTTTCAAGCACTTTAATGATGTGGGAGGTGAGTGAAATTGGGTGATAGTTGACTGTAAGGGATCTGTTTCCCTGTTTGAAAACCGGGATAACAGACTGGGTTGGGGGCTGTTTCGGTATATAACCTGAGTCTAAAGAATTTCTCCAGAGGTTGGTCAGAGGGACTGCAAGTTGGTGTTTACATTCCTTCAGGAGACTAGCGGGGAATCTATCAGGACCTACAGCAGAATAGTATTTGACCTCATTTATTGCTGCTATGATGTTTGAGGCAGTGAAGGTTATGTCCGAGATGTTATGTTGGGAATCAACTTCGTTCGCTTCTCTTACGTCAATATCAGTGGGATCACTAAAGACAGAGCAGTATTGTTTCTGCAGTATTTCTGCCATTTCTTTAGCATCGTGTCGGGGAATGCCATTATCATTGATCAATGGCCCAATGGGTGAGACATTGGTTCTATGCTTATTTGCATAAGGATAGAACACTTTTGAGTTCTGTTTGATGTTTTTGATTTATATATATATATACAGAGCCTTTAGAAGTACTAGGCTTAAAAAAAGTATTGGGGTCAATTCATTCGGCTAAAATTCTTCATGGCAGTACTCCAGCATGACCATAGTCTAATGGCTGAAACGAGTAAAGGATGTATGTGTGTGTGTGTTTGTGTGTGTGTGTGTGTGTATACATACATATGTATATATATATATATATATATA
>NC_068990.1:31644659-31647895 GCF_001194135.2 Octopus bimaculoides | reverse complement strand
CACACACACACACACACACACACACACACACACACACACACACACACACTCACACAAAACAAATGGTTAAAGTTTGACCACAACAAATAAATCGTCACGTGACAACTGATGTATTAAGCTAACAGTCAAAAAAACATTTGGCATTACAATCTATACAAATTCAACCAGTATGTAAGAAACAACGAAATGCATATATATTTCTTTCTTGAAAACGTCTGGAAAATGTCTGGAAACGTCGAATATGAATTTAGGAACTCTATTATTTTAAACCAACTGTAAAAACTTATTAAATACGTAAAACCTAAAGGGAAAACGATGAAACTTGAACATAATCACATAATCATGTACCTGATGAAACATACAGAATCGAAAGTCTGTTCCCCATTGTGTGTGTGTGTGTGTGCACTTAGGGAACAGCTTATGTTTCATTATATATATATATGCGTGTGTGTAAATGTATATAATTATGTGTGTGTATGTACATATATGTGTGTATGCGTGTGTATGTATATATGTGTTTGTGTATGTATGTATATATGTGTGTGTGTATATATATTTAAACTTACAGTCATATATAGGTAGTCAAAGTTGTATTTTGTGGGATTTGATTTCAAACTGTAAAGAACCGGAACAATAACGAACAGCATTTTTCCTGACACTCTAACGATTCTGCCAGCTCCTTGCTTTTGGCGCCACAATTTTCAACTCGAGTCAAATATCACTATTTACTTCAAATCGTCAAGCGGAGTCAAAACCGGCTAGTTTGTACTGGCATCGAGTGGTATTAGCTATAATAATGATATT
Organism: Octopus bimaculoides; assembly: GCF_001194135.2. Taxonomy (NCBI): domain Eukaryota; kingdom Metazoa; phylum Mollusca; class Cephalopoda; order Octopoda; family Octopodidae; genus Octopus; species Octopus bimaculoides. The sequence goes on along the minus strand of NC_068990.1, from coordinate 31,647,091 downwards.
TTGAAATCATTTAATATGTACGTTTCAGGTTTGCATTTTAAATTAAAAGAAATGCATAAAACACTTTAACTGAGGAAAGTTTACGTAATGGATGTATTTCCTATTGTATATAACGCAAACCTTAAACGTACGTACTACATAATTTCATGTTACTATATGGTTTGACTTCATTTCATTCATACATACACACATACATACATGTATTATATATATATATATATATGTGTGTGTGTGTGTGTGTGTGTGTGTGTGTGTGTGTGTGTGTGTATGTAAGAGAATAAGAACATAAGAAAATAGAGATAAATTAATTGATAATTATTTATTAATTACAAAAATTGACATAATCTCTGACAGCTGTTTCGATTCAAACTTTAGATATCAATTAGAATACTTAAAACGTTATTAAGTTGAATCTCGTCGGAGTTAGAAAAAGGCATACCATTACATTTTTATATTTTTGTATGTTAAGTGTACGGAGCGTATCAACTGATACGCTCCGTACACTTTATAATGCTTTAATCATTCTAATCAATATTTAAAGTTTGAATCGAAGCAGAGAGTATGTCTATTTTTGTAATTGATAAATAATTATTGACTGATTTATCTCTATTTTCTTATTTTTCTTAGATAAATATAAACCTCGGTTTATCTAATTACTTTATGGTTGAATATTAGATATAGTATTCAATATTAATAATAGGTCATAAACCACACGCACACATTATCCCGTAATGAGGTATTTAACCTTTAATTGAACTTATAAGTTTAATTGAACTTATTCCCCAAAATATATTTATTTATATAAAGGCATTACTACACATGAATGCCTCTTAGCGTGAGGCATTCATGTATAGTAATGCCCTTATATAAATAGATGTATTTTGGGGAATAAACGATGGAATTTTCCCTTATGAGGTTTTTTCACGCTAGCTACATGATAAATTCTCATAAAAGACTTTATCCTATTATTGAATTAATTAAATACATAACCAGAATATATTCGGTGCTGAATTTATTCTGAAAAAAAAAACAAACACATGTACCGAGATGCAATTCAAAAAATCCCGCCTCTTACATAGATATATAGAGATAAACAATTTTCTAGGTACTATGCTGAATACATGAGATGTTCGTCTGGTATGTTGATTTTTTTATTTATTTTTATGTGTCTTGACCATACTATACTGGTGAGTAGAAGTTGCATATTACTGTAATAACTACGAAATCATGATCTATAGTCTAGTCTGTTTTTAAGGGGCTAGCTTTGAGAGTTGCATTTCCTCGCGTTCGGTAAAAATGTGTTTATTATGGTAGTTTGACCTTAGAGTCCCTCTCTGCGTGAGGCATTCATGTATAGTAATGCCCTTATATATATATATGTATATACTCTTTTACTCTTTTATTTGCTTCTATCATTTGACTGCGGCCATGCTGGAGCACTGCCTTTAGTCGAACAAATCGACCCTAGAACTTATTCTTTGTAAGCCTAGTACTTATTCTATCGGTCACTTTGGCCGAACTGCTAAGTTACAGGAACGTGAACACACCAACTTCGGTTGTCAAGCGATGGTGACGGGGCAAACACACACAAACACACACACAAACACGCACACACACACACACAGATATATATATATATATATATATATATATATATATATAAAACCAGAGTTTGTATGTGTGCGTATGTTCCTTATGGATTCGAAAAGTGAGATTTTGACTTACGAGGTATCAAACGATTCAGTAATCTTTCGGCTACCAAATAAAGTATGGTTTTTGCACAACAACTCTTACTACAAAAATAACCTCGAAAACGAGGTCGTGTCACACAATTTTGAGGTCTTTAGCTAAGGGAGGCAACTCAGCCTGAACAATCTTTATGAGAAAATGTTTAAAATACATGGAGTCTTACCAGGGAATGAAACTTCGAAGATATACCGTCAACTTTATTAGTATTGTTTAGTAGATAATCTTTTAATGTGAAGCATTACAAGGCTTGGATATTTTTTAAAACGGGGGCCACACTTTTCATTAATGTTTTACGTAGTGTTTTTGGTACCGAAAGACTTTCAAACTTCGTATACTTATCTATTTTGTGTTACAGAACAGAAAAATATTTTTGTATTCGAATTTATTTCATGTAAAAATTATCTTATTTCGATAATTTCAACCAATCACTGACAAGTATTTAGTTGTTTATATTTACTTCTTTGGCTGATTAAGCCATAGCTTCGTTTTATTTGCTTTTTTCTTTTTAAATTTGCTGTTTTACCCTAACCCTAACCCTATCACCGATAGAATTGTTTCAGAATCGTTTGTTTATGTAGTCGTCACTTAATGTATATCGGCTGAATGGACGTCAGTGATTGGTTGAAATTACAGAAATACGACAACTTTAACATGGAATAACTTAGGGATTTGTTTTTTTTTTT
>NC_068990.1:31642926-31644252 GCF_001194135.2 Octopus bimaculoides | reverse complement strand
ATATATATATATATATATATATACACCCACATGTATATTTGGTCTAAACGTTTGTTTTTGTACAAGATCTCTATCTCCAGGTAAACATGAAGAACCCAAAGATTTTTAAGAACAGATATTATAGCCATTGTGAATTTTATGTATCCCCTAAATCCATTAGAGATATAAAGTAAAACTGTCTTCCATGTGAAATGAAAACTTGATCACACTTTCACTTGCCGTCTACTTCGTCTACTCCACTTCGTTGCACTCACTCCCTCCCTCTCCCTCTCTCTCTTTGTGTATATGTGTGTGCGTGAATGTGTGTGTATGTGTTTGATATGTACGCACGTAAATAGGCGTGTTATATATAATGTGAAGGGGATAAAGAGACAGTGTGGTGTATAAAAGTACGAGATTCTATAAAAATCTAACCTTTATCTTTTTTTTCCTTTATTTCAAATATCGTTTTGCATCCTTCTACTTTTAGGACTCTCTGCCTCTCTCCCCCCTTCTCTCTAAATATATATATCTCCCCCACTTTTTCTGTTTCTCTTTCTCTCCTGCCTCTTTTCCTTTCACTCTTTCTCATACATCGCTTTTTTTTTTTTTAATTCCTCAAATTCCTTGTTATTCTATTTTATCACTGTATTTTGTTATTTAATATTTCCACTTATCCACTCTAATTGTGTTAATTTTCTTCTTTAAAAAAAAAAATGTTTTTTTGGTATCTTGTTTATATAGACAATTCATTATTTGAAGTTTTTTTATGTTTGTTCATAGAAAAATTTTATTTCAAGAAATGTAAAATTTTTTTTTCCTTTCCATGTAAATAAATAATTAGAGAGGTTTTCCTTTGGCTTTACACACACACACACACACACACACACACACACACACACAAACACACACACACACACACATACACACACACACACACACGACACACACACACAAACATGCATACACTCACATAAGGTTATTAAATTTTATATTTTCAGTTTTATAACATTTCAAAGTATTTCAATTTATCAATATATTTTAGCATGTGCATGATGAAAATAGTATATAAAACATGGGAAACCTACCCAGTGATATTTCTAGTTGAAAATTATCACCAAGAAATTATTTTCTTATTTTTTCTTCTTCTTATTAATCAAAGAATATATGTATATGTGTACGTGTGTGTATGTGTGTTTGTAAATAGAAGTACATACAAACACACACACGTATATATATATATATGTGTGTGTGTGTGTGTGTATGTACATATCTATATATATGTGTATATATTTATGTGTGTGTGTGTATGTATATATATATATATATATATATATATATATATAT
>NC_068990.1:31639675-31642858 GCF_001194135.2 Octopus bimaculoides | reverse complement strand
TATATATATATATATATATATATATATATATATATATATATATATATATATGTGTGTGTGTGTGTGTGTGTGTGTGTGTGTGTGTCTGTGTGTATATATACATACATATTAACATACTGAGATACATACACATGCATACATGCATACATACATACATACATACATACATATTCTTTATAAATATCCTGTTCAATAGCGTTAATAAAGTTAACACCTTTAAGTTGTTGCTTATATACTTTAAGTTTGTTTTTTTTTTTTTACAATATGCTTATTTATAACAGAAAATATTCACGTTGATGACTATTATGAAATAATTAGTTTGAAATCAGAATTCTTCAACTAATTGTGTGAAAAAGTTATTACAGATGTTATTTCTAAGAAAACAAAAACGAATGATTACAATAATAACAAGCAGGTAGATCAAGCATAAAATAACTAATTTTAAAAATATTTAAATATCGTTTGAGCAACTAAGTGTAAATTTTATAAATGTATGTATCATCAATGCCATCCTTATCATTTTCATCAAGATTTTAATAACCCTCTGCATCATAAGTAAAATTGTAATGACTCATATTTACTGTTCTTGGTCTCTCTTGTGTTGTTCCTGCTTATCAATATCTCATGTTTTAGCATATTAAAGGACATTAGATAGCCTTATAAACTTCTTAACATGCATATTACTACTGTACAACATTTTCACAAACTCTGTAATACTAAAGATCACATCGTATGGTTGGTTCTAGTAAAAGATATTGAAACGAGATCGTCTTTCTGTTTCAAATATTTTAATTTCCTATTTAATTATTTTCACTTAATTTATTTCTTAATAACAAACAATTGGCAAACAAGAATAAATAAAAAAAATAAAGAAAGAAAAGGAAATGCAAGATGACTTGTATATTATTTTGGACTGTTATTTCAAATTTATGTTAGAAAACTGAAAATTATAATTGGAATATAGCGAGAGGTCTTGTCAGTTGCTGGGACAAAATAAAATAATGTAAACAAAGTATATATTAGCCATGGAAACCTTGTCATCTTACCAAACAGATTAGTTGACTGACCAAATGCTTTATTTTTTTCTATCTTATGAAGTTATTAAGACACAAAGCCAAAGAAAGATCTGCAGTCATAAGTAGATTTGTAAAGTTTGTCATGATACTAGTTTTACTCATGCATAAGGATGACTTACAAATACTGTCTTATTCTACATTTTATAAATTATCTGGAGCTACTTAAGACAAGCAGATGTCCAGTCTCGTATGAAGAATATTAAACCTATAGGAAGAGTTAATAAAGATCATTTGAATATAGAGCATTTTAGCAAGTTTAGTTTAAATAGAGAAATAGCGAAATCAGGATTCCCTTCGTAATCACAGGTTCATATCTCATTTGTGACAATGTCATTTGCTAAGCTACTCTGATACAAGGCAGGTAAAGCAAATAAAAATATCTCAGTGATAGAATACCAAACTAATTGGATCTTGACAGGTAGGTATGGTGATTTATACAACTAAGATCAAATCCTTTTGAAGAAATGAGCAATGGCAGCTTGTCTGGGAAAATGCCAAATCTTGCAAGAACTTTCAGAATCTGATGCAAATAAACAAATATTCCATTGAAAATAGTATACGGTTCAGATATTATAACTTTAGACAAGAAATATAGAGAGAAGAATGGTAAGTATTGCCGATGTTATTATTATGATTAATTTCAAAGTGAAATGGAAATGAGTCTGGCAAGTCATCTACACAAAACTGTATATAGCAAGAAATAGAAATCTGTAAATCGTTTTATGTTTCTAAGTTATTTTATTTGGTTTTCATTTTTAGATTAAATAACAATATTATTATTTGTTTGCGTTTTCAAATTAACAATTTTAGTTTTCTTATTTATTAAAAATGAATTTTTTTTTCTGTTTTATGAGGGCATCAAGAGATAAAAGGCAAGAAAATATCTATAGTCTTAGGTAACCATGCACAGTTTGTCAGGATACAAGTTTTACTAGAATTCTATTTTCCTTTAACACACAATTTCCTTTTCAAAATAACCTTCTGTTTTGTATGTTATGTTGAATCTCTCGGAAGTCTAACCTTCGCGTATGCGAAATCGTCCAAAGGCGATTTATAACATTATTAGTTGACCTTAAACACAATATCAATAGGCAATGAATCGTGAATGCATCTATTTTGAAAAGTAAATGTTGTTTTCCTGTACTGTGTTCCCTTAATCTTAGAGCTGATAATAACAAAAGGAGAATAGCATGCGTTTCTCACCCTCCCATTCCTACTTCTAAACTCAGCCCCTGTGACAAGTGATGTGAGCCCGAAGTGATGAATGTCTTAATCAACCCAGCCAACGGTTCAAATTCATAACTCTCTTGCATAAACATATCAACCTTACAACGAAATATTTTTGTTGCCGAGTTTAAGGTTCCTCATGCTCGACTTGACATAAAATTGGAATATCGGTTGAGACAGTAGCTATCTTTCACGATATATTCTTCGTATTCTAAGAAAGAAAGTAGACTAAGTTTTTAGTCTGAGACAGTAGTTAATGGGAAGTCTGAAGTAGAGTTAACAATAACTGCGAATCCAAAGACCTAGTTTTCGCTCACTCAATGTTACTACTACTAATAATAATGATAAAATTAGAGTAAATTTCTTTGTGAAAAGACAAGTTATTTAAAGTCGTTACAGGCTATATTGGCATTGATATTTTGTAAGGCTGGGTTCCTTAATTAATTGAATGTCATATCTGACAAGGAACAGGGGTGGGTTGCGTTTTGATGAAAGCTAATGGTGAGCGTGAATGGGTGTGCCAAAGGATACTTTTGTTTTAAAGAAATGAAAAATAAAAAGCAAAAATGAAATATCTGGAAGCTTCAAAACATGACTACGGGAGTGGTGAGGGAGAGATCAGGGATAATGATCAGCTTTGAACAGAAAAAGTTCCCCCCATTGCTACATTGCTACTTTATCCTGCTTTCATATATGTAAAGAAGTATTTATTTAAAAAAAAAAAAGAGAAGCAAAATCGGATTCAGTAAAGTAATAATAATAATAATAATAATAATAATAATAATAATAATAATAATAATAATAATAATAATAATAACAATAATAATAACAACAACAATAACAAAAACAACGTCAACAACAACAGCAATGATATTTTCTC
>NC_068990.1:31637669-31639249 GCF_001194135.2 Octopus bimaculoides | reverse complement strand
ATTTTACACACACTTCTCTCTCTTCCCCCCCTCTCTTTCTTTCTCTCTGTAAAAGTATCGAAAAGAAATGAAGATAAGAATATATATATATATAAGAGTGCGTGTATTATTGGTTTCAAATTTTAAAACAAGGCCAGCAATTACGGGAGCGGAGAAAAGTTGATTACAACGACCCAAGTGCCCAACTGGTACTTATTTCATCGATCCCCGAAAGGAGGAAAGGCAAAGTTGACCTCGACGGAATTTGAACTCAGAACGTAAAGACGAACGAAATGCCGCTAAGCATTTTGTCCGGCGTGCTAACGATTCTGCCAGCTTGCTGCATTAACGCCCTGTTTTATTAATGCGTAAAAACACAAAACATTCATATGGTTCTCTGATTATATTTGTTTTCGTCGCAATATTATATATCCACTCTACGGCCCATATACATACATACATACATGTGTGTATGTATGTATGTATGTACGTATGTACGTATGTATGCATGTATGTATGTATGTACGTATGTATGTGTTAGTGTGCGTATATATAATGTATATACGTGTGTGTACATATATATATATATATATATATATATATAATGTATATACGTATGTATGCGTGCGTATATATGTGTGTGTGTGTATGCATATATGTATGCATGTATGTTTGTATGTATTCATACTTAAGATGTATGTTTTATATATCCGCGACCACAGGCAGGAGCAAATGTCCACGCAAAGACGCACGTATCATTTGGATCGGGGGATAAAGTTAATGTTTTTATTTAGGAATAAAGCTCTCTGAATTGAACCACAGAGAATTGTGTTCTTGCACACACACACACACGCACACACACACACACACACACACACAGAGTCATGCACACAGCCACGCACGCACACATACACGCTCGCAGTCATACACCCATACACAAAAAGAAAACACGCTTGCACGAGCGTTAATATTTATCCGTATTGAAATATATACCCACATCTTAAAAGAAAGCACCCGCCTGCGTTTGCATGCAGGGAACACAAAAGCATGAACGAGGATCACATAATGCAATAAACAGAGCTACGAAATTTTACACGTATAGACACTACCACGCTCACATATACACGTTTATATGTATAACGACGTACATAAAACGATGAGCAAGTTCACACACACGCAAACACGCAAGCATGCACGCACGCACACACACCCGTGTGTAATGTGCAGACGAGATGTAAAAAAAAAAAGAAAACTAAACAAATATATGTAAGATAAAAAAAGAAGTAGATAAATAGCTGATAAATAGAAAAAAATATATATATATACATAGACTTGAAATGTTTAAATCGAATGGAAGAACAAAAGAGTAAAGCAAAAGAAATTAAATAAAAAATGCAATAACTGGTGAAGAATTAAAACAACATAGAAGGGAGGGAAACAGATTATGTGTGCGTGTATGTGCGTGTGTGTGTGTGTGTGTGTGTGCGCGCGCATTTGTGTGTATATATATATCTGTATATATATAGACAGAGCGAGAGAGGGAGACAGAGAGAGAGAGAGAGAGAGAGAGAGAGAGAGAGAGAGAGAGAGAGAGAGAGAGA
>NC_068990.1:31621357-31637659 GCF_001194135.2 Octopus bimaculoides | reverse complement strand
ATATATATATATATATATATATATATATATATATATATATATATAGATAGATAGATAGATAAAGATAGGTAAATAGATAGATAGTACATAACTAAATAAACGCATAGATAGAGTGATAGATAGATATACACATCCACCCACACATACACACGCATACATGCACATATATGAATAGGGGCGGTAAATAGTGAACGTGCGCGCGCCCGCGCGCTAAAACGCAAGCAAAAATATTAGAAGAGAGGAATGGGAAAAGGGAAGGACACCTACATAGTAAAAATCAATGAAAGTAAATAGAGACATCTTGTTTACATAAGCTGAGGGAGCATGGAGTGTTCACACGATTTTAGTCTGAGAAATACTTTGTCAGAAGTGCAGGCAAAAGGGGATTAGGGATTTCCCTTTTTTCTTTTCTTTCACTGCTATTGTATTTTAACTACAGTAACTTTCATTCTTTTTTACGGTTTTCTTTTTAACATCCCAATGATTAAATATCAAATATATATATAAAGTAAAAAGAATATGGAAGTAAAATAAGATAAAGAATGCAAAAAATGTCTAAGTAATCTTGTCTTGAAAATAAAGAAGGGGCCAAAAACAGCAGCAGCAGCAGCAGCAGCAACTTGTGCATACGGCAACATCGAAAGTAAAAAGAGTTTGGTGGATGACAACTTTTGACTTATTGTTTAGAAATTGCTCCCAATACTGGAAGCAGTTACAGCCGTATTTATATAGTAGTAGTAGTAACTGAAATTACACAAGCGTATGTGTACACGCGCGTGCACACACGCTCATAAATATATACATGTATATATTATATGCATGCATGTGTGCTTCCATATGTGTGTGTGTGTGTTTGTGTCGAAACGCCAGTGTTGAATGGTGGCAGCTGATGAAGGAAATGTTCTCTATGTGGCCTGTGTGTTTTCTGTACTTGTTTATCATTTTGTCTGCGTTTTGTTTGCAATGTCCTGTACCCAGATATGCATCTATATATACAGGTAGATGTAGGTATGTACATACATGTACGTATATATGCATATACTCATTTATTATTTGTATTTATATATATATATATATATACAAGAAATGAGGGCAGGGAATCGTCAATTAATAATAGAATTAACAATTAACAATTTTGCCAAGTAGTTCAGTATGAAATAAACCTTAATCGGTAAGACCATTTATCATCATAAATATAAGGGATTAGCAATTGAGTTGCTTCTCCAACATACTGAAAATTCAGAAACAGCAGTCAAAGAACTACTGATTCTAAACTACAAATTTTTCTCTAAAACGGATGGCGATATTTATGGCACACATAGAACAAAAAACTGTGTATACACACATACACAGACACAGACGCACACACAAGTATATTGAATATCCAAATTTCAATTGAGTATTAAATATTATCTGTCCACCGATTTTCATTTGATATTATATGCGGTTGAATAATTTTCAGAGTGTATATCCGGGAGGTCAATAAAATTGGGAAGTTTAAAGTGTCTTTATTATAACATAATGAATCATGTAATCTTACATGTGTTTCTCTAGCGAATACTCGTGCGTTATGCGATAATCGTCACGTAAACGATTGCGTAATAGGGTTGAAATGCCAGGTCTTCAGAGGAAATATAAATCAGCTCCGCACTATTTACCAAAATAAGTTGTTTGACAGAGCACAGACACAAATGAGTATAAGGTCAAGAGAGAATACGTTTTATAGCAATTGAGAAAAAGCAGCAGCGGTGGTAGTGGTGGTGGCGGGCTAGTACTTTTATGTTATCAGTGAAATACAAAGAAAAAGAGGAATAATGTAATGACAATGTCTAAGAGGAAAAGAAGGTCAAGTGTCTATCTAAGCAGTCATAGTTCAAAGAAATATGGTTGTGCGGTTTAGAACTTTGCTTTGCAGCCACCTGGTTTCAGGTTCAGTCCCACTGCGCGACACATTGAGCGTCTTCTAGTATAGTCCCGAGTCGGCCAATGTCCCACGTGAGTGAATTTGGAAGACAACTGTGTGGAAGCCAGTTATATATATATATATGTGTGTGTGTGTGTGTGTGTGTGTATGTGTGTGTGTGTCCTTCCATACAACTTAACTGGTGTTGGTTTGTTTACGTCTCTGTAACCTAGCGGTTCAGCAAAAAAAGGCCCGATTGAATAAGTACCAGACTTAAAAGAAGAAGAAGAAGAAGAAGAAGAAGAAGAAGAGCATACATACTGAGGCCAATTTCTTCGACTGAAACCCTTCAACGTGGTGTCCCAGCATTGCCGCAGTTCAATGACTAAAACAAGCAAAGGACAAATGATAACCAGGCTAAATAATTTCGAAGGCAATCGCAGTAAAAATAGACAGCGTATTAATTAGTAAAAGGTGGCAGTACACATATACACTAACACTCACTCACACACACACACACGCACGCAATCACGCACGCGCAACTCTATATGTATTTATAACATATTTATTTACGCATGCATACAGTATACATACGTTTAAACCAGAGGTTCTCAACCATTTTTTTTTACTTATGGACCCCTTTGATTACTATTTTATTCTGGTGGACCTCCCCCCCCCCCATAGCCATTTAATGTTTAAAAAGTAATTTTCTAGAAACTTCTTTCGAAATTCTTATGTTCTTATTCCCACATTAACTTGTGTAGGTTGAACTATGTGTAAAACGTGAGAGAAAGGAACCTGTTTCTTGCAATACATACCAATACATACATTTAAAGCAAAAATTTTTCAAAAGCCCTTAAAATACTATTGCCGATCCCAAATTTACTATTTTGCTGCGTGAATCTTATATGGACCCCCAGGAGCCATATGAACCCCGGTTGAGAACCATTAGTCTAAACAGATACATATAACAAAAATGGCCGTGTAAGTTCAAATACGCAACTACACGCATATACACACAGTTCATATCCATCTCTACAGACACGACAGTCATACATGCATTCAACACAACTTGATATATTCATATGTACACACACACACACACACACACACACACACACACACACACACACACACACACACACACACACATCCAGCTGCAATATTTAGGATAAAGAAAAGTAAAAGATTGGGTCATTGATTAAAGTAGTGAAGTGCATTATTTATTTAAAGGTCTAGTTTGTAAGACAAATGTTATGTAATAATAATAATGATTCTTTCTGCTGTAGGTACAAGGCCTGAAAGTTTGGAGGATGGGGTTAGATGATTAGATCGACCCCAGTGCTAAACTGGTACTTATTTCATCGACCCCGAAAAACAAAATCAACCTCGGTGGAATTTGAATTCGGAACGTGATGACGAGCGAACTACCTCTAAGCGTTTTGTCCGTCGTGTTAACATTTCTGCCCGCTTGCCACCCTAAAGCCCATATGAAATAATGATAATAATAAAGATTAAAAGGTGTATATCATATAATTTTTTTATAGACTGAGTTTAAAGTAATAATATTCAACAATTATATCAAAAATTGTCTATATCGATATCGTAGAATATTATCCTGCTGCCAATGGTTATAAGATTTGAGTCTGCTGAAAGAACATAGCCAGCTTTTATTTTCTACTTTATCTGGATAGAAGATTTTTTAAATAAAATTTAAATGACTTAAATTATTTTTATGTTTGTAAAAGAATAACATTCGTTTCTTTTAGGCTTAGTAATCTTTTGTTACCGAATAAAATATGCAGCGCTTCAGTAGCATGATCTTTCCTGTTTCCAATGTAAAAAGAAGCTGTCGGTATGATGTCCCAGTGTAGCTCATACTTAGTATTTGAAGAGCTTAGGTTAAATATTCGATAAGCTAGCCTAGTTGAATTGAGTAATCTTTTATATTCCTAAAGCTATGTGTAACTTATAACGGCATTTAAAGGAATTCAATGAAGATCCGATATAATAACAGGTATCTATTGACGTAATGACACTACACCTATAGATAAAGTTGCATAATAAATAACTACTTCGAAGGGAACAACTGGAAGTCGTTCTACAGTTACAATTTATGAAATTATTTTGCAAAAATAGACTCCCGTTCATAAGGGTATGGTTTTTCCTGGTTACTATTCAACGTTAATAAAGATTCGTTATACTATCTTCAATTAGCTACATTATCTTCAGTCAGTTACATTATCTTCTTGTTCACAATTTGTTTTAAATATTTTATTACATTTTCTATAGCTATATACATAGCAAGTTTATAAAGAGTTTGGATCCAGGTATATTTGATTATTTTTGAAATTTTCAAGATTAGAATTACCAGTGTTTATTTCTTTCCATATTTTGTTAACTTAGTGCATGGATATATCGTTTTATATTATGCGCATTTATTGCGTTACTCTCATTTTTTTTTAGGATAAGAGTGAACGATGTTAGTACATGAGTTGTGAAAAAGTTGATGAAGGGTTTGCCAAAGAAAAAGGTGCACTGCGCACATCTCGGACAGGTTCGGTTAAATGTACTTTTGTATCTGTAGAGTTAATATCGAACCAACAATTCCCCACTGCGATAGTACGTTTAGGCCAGGAATATCAGAGAAATATTTATTGACTTCGGACTAAAAGTCTTCCAGAACAGATTAGTCAGTTGATTTTCGTCGACGTCCAGGATTTTCCTGAATGCCGTCACATTTGCCTTCTACTAGTACTCTATAGAACGCCAATGTGAAATTTCTGTTGACCACAATACCCAACTAGTAGAGGGTTTTGAGCGCGTAACGACTTTTCAGATGCCAAGTATTTTGTCTTCGTCTTCGCTCGACTCAGGTCTGCAGCTCTGCTAAAGAGACAAGCTGGGGAAAATGAATCTGACCACACCCGTTTATCGTCAAGGAAACGCGCCAAAAATTTCGTAACTTCAGCGTATATCCCTACATTCTTAGACATGGCTTGCTCAGTTTTCTACGTAGCGCATGTTGACAGCAAATGGACTGTTTGGTCAGTGGAACGCGTCCATTCCACAAAAAAGCGAAAGAACAGACTCTAGACTCTGATCAGGCGTAAACCGGGGCAAGGCGAGGCGGTCAGGCGGTTTAGTAGGGGAAGAAGGCTACGTAGTTGTTTGCCATCTTCATAGATAGCTTCTTTTTTGGCCCATATTTGGGTGAGACTGGCCACTTTGCTCCTGACCTCATCCCAGTTTTTTCCCACTTGAGGAGCTGGACCAAACCAGATCCCGAGCAATTTAACCGGACATCAATCCAGCAGCCCACAACGCTGTTGGTTGGTATGGACCTGCTCACCAGCCGCCATGGCGCATGCTTTTCTTGATTGATTTTTGCTCTCTCACTGCTTTGTAGTCCCTTAGAATTGTGCCAATCACTTCCACGTGCTTAGTATCCGGCACTCTTATGGTATCACCCCGCGTACGCCGACACGGTTCCTCTACATTGTAGCTTGCACGAGATCCCCTCAACGTCTCTAGTTTCCGCAGTAGTGACTCAAGAGTCAGCACATACGAGGACACGAGAGGGGGAAACCTTGACGAACTCAGCGCAAGATACTAAATGGTTTCGGTTGGTAGGATTCTCCCTAATCAGCGAGCAGATGACGCTGTACATTGCCGCAATCCAACAGAGGAAGATGGGACCGAAACCGGATACCATGAGAACAGCTGCCATGTATAAGTGGTCGAACCTATCGAAGATTGATCTAAACTAATCAGGACACCATCCATGCCATGTTCCCCACACATTCTCTCAATAATGTATCACATGAAGTAGAGGTTGTCGTGAATATATCTCTTCAGGATCACATGTTTGCGCATCACCAATTAAACCGTCGACGACAAGCACCAATCTCTTTTTTAACACCTTGGTCAAAATTTTGAAATCTGCGTTTAATAGAGTTACAGGCCGAAAATTATAAATGTAATCCCCCTTGTTTGGGTCTTTTCTCAATAGCGCTACCGCTCCACGACTCACAGAACTTGGAATTCTCCCGTTCCGCTGTCAGTTACAGTAAACATCTGTCAATAGGTCGCCGAATAAGTTTATGATATGACCATAAAGCTCGTCAGACAGACCATCTGAACCAAGCAATTTGCCCTTCGTATGGCTAGCTAGCCATAGCTTCCCATATATCCATGACTATTAACTTTTTGCAACACTTCACTCTGCTGCGAAGAGTCGCAGCTGACCATCGAGAAAGGCCCTGAAATGCACCCTGCAATCTGGCCCGCTACTCGTCCTGAATAATTGAGCGAAGTTGCTGAAAAGCTGCATACATCTACTCAGAATCAAGTAGCACACGCTCAGCATTATCCGCTAAAGATTGAATCGAGTTTTTGTTTTCCACTTTGCGCCTTCATCACTCAGTTTTCTTCCTTTGTATTTTGGAGCACGCGCCTTAGCTCTGACAAAGCAGCTTTCGTACTCTGTGTTGAAGTGGTCTTTTCCCAAGCAAATCCGTCGCTATGCTTTTTCTAAGTACCTCTTATAGTTTCTAATTAGATTCTCCTCTAGTCTAGTATGCTTTATTGCTACTTCCTTAAAAACCTTATTGGATTATACTCTAGTCGTTCTTTTCATTATTGTTGGCGATTGCTTCCGTCAATGCTTCCTTAACTAATTCACTAATCCGGTTTTTGTAAGCTTGGAAACGACGCTTTCAGCTCCCAGTAACGGAGTCCATGCCTACAAACCCTATCTAGGCCGACTGTACAAATGACAAATTTGTGGTCTGTGTAACCGAATCTTTGAATTGTGGACAACCTACGCTGTCCCTCTGTTAGCCTACAAAATGCTCTATATTGATATGATCTGGATGACTCGATGCAGTTTGTCCAAATCCACTTTGGTACATTCAGGGAATCCAGTCAGTACCTGTCAAACCGCTGGAAACAACTTAGTAGGTTTGCGAGTCTTTTGCACGCCCTCTCATATCAACTAGCTGCACATAGTCTAAGCGTTCATCCAGGGTGGCGTTCCAATCAACCACAAGCACTAAAGAGCGGGATGTCTTAGAAAGACTTCTAGACACCGGAAGAAATCTGACCGCCCCGTCCCTTTTGGGGTGTAGATGCCTACTAGCCTGAAGGTATAGTCTTCGCTGATGGTCACGTTAAGCACCACCAACTTAGCTTCTAACTCCAAGAAGATGGTCCGCATCGTGAGATCTAGACTTTTACGAAACAGTTCAGCAATTCTGCCTCCCGATTCCGGATGACTTGCTGATAGCTAAACATTGTAACCACCGCAAATTTTGGTGTTGCTGATAGCCACTTCATTTATATTTAGTGATCTATGTTTGCTGATCAGGTTATTCTGCTTGCAAAACGACTCCAGTGCATTCACGCTGCTTATTCTGAGAAAGGCTATGCTGGGTAAAAGAAGGAAAGTGCGAAGGACCACTTACATTATTCCGGTAAAAGGACAAATGTTTTGTCCTTCCCAGCTAATAGGGGGCTTTCCCACGATAAAGTCTTTGCATAATCTTTTATTAATATTCCTTCGCAAATCTATTCTGTAGGGATATTTGCTTTTTAAAAAGGTTGTTTGTATGTGTTTTGTTTTGGTGTTTTTTATGTGTCGGTATGTTATCTGTTGTGATGTATTTTGTGTGTGTGTGTTGTTTTTATGTTGATGTATTTTTATTTTGTAAAATTTTTTCTTCCTTTTGTCTATGGCTGAGTTTTCAGGGAATTCCTTTTCTATCTTTTCGCTGTGAGTGCTGTTCTGGCTGCTGTGGTGTGGGTAGGAATTAGTTTATGCCTGTGTTTGTGATGTTGTTGGTGGTGATGCAGGTGTTGACGGTGATGTTGATAGTACTGGTGCTGCTGTTGGTGGTGTATTGTTGCTAAATGCATCTCCCAGTTCTTCCGAATCTTCCAGCTTTTTGTTGGTATATTTTTTTCTTTCTTTTTTTGGGGGGTGGGGGTTACTTTATGCCATTTCATATATTCCTCGTCACTTTCACCACACGACATATCTGAGTGGTCCGAGGGAAGGGAAAGACATGTTTTGGGGTGGGGTCGTGTCTTTGGTCTATAGTTCTGTTTTTGTTTTGTTTTGTGACTTTACGTTGCTGTTTTTGTCACTTCTATCGGTGATATGGTAATTCCTGAGGGCGATGCTTTTGTTGCTGTTGCTTCCATTCTTGCTGTGTGTATTGTTTCAATTCCCGCAGTTGGGTCTGGTGTTGTAGTTGCTACTGTCTTTGCCGCTTTTAATGCTTTGGTGTTGGGAGCAGTGGAGGCCATCTTTCAAATGTTACATTCTATTGTTATTGAGGACAAAGAGCCTTGAGGTGTCGGTATTTCCACAATTGTGAAATCTACACCTTCTACACTTCACGGCCATCTGCTGTTACCGCCTTCCTGTGATTCCTATTAAATCGGAGATCCTGTACAATGTTTAAGGTTTCACCTGAATCAGAGATTCCATCCCCTTCCCAATGATCTTGATAGAGCACAGGTATGTTACGCTTCTTCTCACGTGCGACTGGAAAAAGGCATTCGTATGAATGTTTCCAAGCGTCCGAACTCTCAGGAAATGATTCATGTCAAGTGTGTTCTTATTGGATAGTACACTTGCGAATAAATGGATTTTATATGTATTTGCAACACTTTCATTTGAAAGAATACGTCTGTATGTGTAAATGTTATTAGTTTTGAACTGGTTTTGAAAACCAATTCAGTAAGTATTGATTTTTTTCTTCTTCATGTATGTTGTGTATTGTTAGGCTCCTTACTTTTTAATTGTTTTTTGGGGGGAGGGAGAATGGTTCCTAAATCTATTTAAAAATTTTTGTTATCTGTTTGTATCAAAAGGTCATATTTGTTATTGTGTTCCCACTGTAACAAATGCCTCTTCCTGCTTTCTTATAACAGGAAACCATGTTGAAATACAAGTGAGCTAAAATTTTACAAAATAAAAATAACGAGGCGCACGCAAACCTTACTTCGTCCATTCTAAATTTAATGGGTAGATATACAAATGTTTCAAAGCCTGCTTCTAGTAAAATAATTTTTTAAAGCATTCTTTTTTATATGAAATACGGGAATAGTGTGAAAGGGCGAACACATCAGATCGAAGCAATCAATAACTGCAACCATTGAGGCCCTAAGCACTTAAAAGATTTTGGTGCCCCCATAAAAGATTATGTAATTTAAAATATAAACAATAACAAACCATGAACTAAATTTTTATTTTTCAAAACGAAACAAAACAAGTAGGGGGAAAATAATGTTTATTTTTGTATACTTCCACTTTATTTATATTTGAAAAGTTTCATCCTACTTTTTTCGATTGCAAAGTCTTTGATCAGATCCTCAAAATTAATCTTAGGTAACACATCTGCTCCTATACTTAATAGAGATAAAGGTATCCCGTATAGCTTTGTTAAGCTATACGCAAACAAACTAGTGGAGACGCAAGTACATTTATCAAAGGTTTATTATTTTACGTACATCAGGGCTTAAATCACCATTCATTTCTTTTTAGTTCATTCAAATTCGTTTAACATTCACTATTGACATTCTTTTGTTTTTCTTCTCCTACCGGAAGTCCCTTTTGCTGCTGACCAACTTCCTAGCTAGCCAGCAACTAAGTTTCTGTCTACAGTTCGTCTGTCACGAATCCTGCCCTACATAGCTCCCCCACAGGACTGTTGACCGTCATTGGAAACGGGAAGGCGTTTTAATTGTCCTTCCCATGCGTGTGGTTACTCGATTCTTTGGTGACTGTTCCTTGTCAAGGGTTGGTGTGATCTGTCTAGGGTGGCCCCTGGGCTGTCAATATCGAGATGGGTCGCTTTCAATCTATCGATGAAGACTGTGTCTTGTAGTCCGCCAATTAGGAGTTGGAATGTTTTATCTACCGGATGTATGATTTGATATGGACCATCGTAGGGGTTTTCGTCGTGTGTCATGTCGAATGAGCACAAAGTTAGCCGTGCAGAGGTCATTTGGTACGGATGATCTAGGTGTACCGTGTATCGACATGGGAACAAGGCGTAACTGGCCGACGCTGTCTCTCAGTTGAGCGAGATACCTTTTGACATCCGGGTCTGACTTCGTATTCGGAAGGAAATCTCCTAGCACTGTAAGAGGAGCACCATACACCATTTCCACGGAAGAAGTGTTCGGAGTTTCTTTTGAGGTGGTGCGGATTTCCAGCATCACCCATGGGAGTTGGTCAATCCAATTTGGCCCGTTAAGTCTGGTTGTCAGGGATTCCTTCAGGCGGCGGTGAAATCTCTCCACTAATCTACAGTTCGTCTGTCACGAATCCTGCCCTACACGCGAATATTATTTTAGCAAGTTTAAAGTGATTTTTTTTTGTGCCGTAAACCAGTTACCATTTCTGTAGTTTCCCCTCCTTCCCTTGATGCTCCAAGCACGTGCTTATTTTGCTTAATGCTTAATCCAGCGCTGACTGCAACAACCGCAATTGTTAGATACAAGGCCAGTAGTTTTGAAGTGGCAGGAAGCAAGTCGATTACCTCGACCCCAGTACTTGACAAGTATTTTATTTTATCAATCCCGAAAGGATGAAAGGCAAAGTTGACTTTTGCGCGATTTGATCTCAGAACGTATAACACGGGAAGAAGTATCGCAAAGCAAGTTAAAAATATATAAAAACCCGTAATTACACAGAAATAAATATAATCATAAAACGCACATCAAGATATAATTAACCTTTTTGTAACTATATTTCTGTTGAAATATACTGCCTTTTTCCCAATTAATTTTGAGAATGATGAAGAAATAACTACATCGTTCATTATTAGGTTAGTGTCTGTTAACAAGTTAAGTTACCATCAAATTGTGATGGAAAGTTTTAATTTAGATCACTTTCAAGCAGGAAATTTGCTTCATGGAAAGGTCTTAGAGATTTTGGTATCAAAAGGATTAAAACAGAATAAAGAACGTAAGAACATTTACGATTCACGCCCACATGCGGTTGAGAAATGACTGGATAGGTCATTTCAAGGAGCATCACATCACTATCCACTCACAATTGCTCGAACTGCAGCCTTATGCATGCAAATAATATGCCTTTTAGATTTTTTTTATGTAGGTTGGAGTAGATAACAACCCACATCTGTTTCAATTCATTGAGACAGTTTTCTTTCATTTTTATCCACAATTTGTCTAACGAGAGTATTCTAACATCGAACTGCGTCTCTGTAATCAATACATCCCCTCAATGCCGCTTGAATCGCAAATTTGTGATTCTGTCCATTGGATTTTGGTTCTATCTTCGAAGGAGGTAAATTTCAGTTCATCATCCTACTTGTCTTTGTCTTATTATTTTCCTTTTTTTTCCCTAAGTATTCATTCAGTGGTTCAGTTTGTTTCTGTGAGGTCTTTTTGTTTTTGTGCATTTTTATTTATTTATTTATTTATTTGAAAGTGGCACTCTGACCAATGGGCATTTTGATGTGAAAACATCAATTTATAATGTGCATTTAGTGCTGTGTCACGTCACGTATACTTAGATACGAAATGCATTAAAAAAGTATCCGACTTCATTTTTCCCGCCAAAGCTAATGCCACGTGGGCAAAATCCTTTGGGTGGGAGGCAACCCCTCCCTCTTCCTGCGCATGCGTGAAAATTTTCGCGCCAGCAGGCCACTTCAGTTCTCTGCTGTTATGTCTAGAGTACACACATGTAGTGCGCGTTCGTCGGGTTTTCGTTTTCACGCAAGACGACCGAATGTATCGAGCAGAGATATTGCACCAAGTTTTGCCGAGGGCTGCTTGGTGATACTTAAACTTAAACTGTCCAGAAGATTCAACAGGCTTTTGGTACAACCGCTTCAAACATGGCCGTATCTCGGTGGAGAGCGAAGCATGCTCAGGCAGGTCATCTACAAACCTAAATGAGGAGCCGATTGAGGAACTTCGGCGAGTAGTTATGGAGGACCGCTGCGTAACAATCCAGGAAATTGCTCATGAAATGGGAGTAAGCATAGAGGATCATTTTAACAGAGGATTTGTGCATGCGGAGTGTATCGGCGAAATTCATCCCCAAAGAGGCAACTCCGCATGGAAATCGTTCAGACATTCTGGACCGTGCAAACCACGACCCAGATTTTATGAAGACCATTATCACTGATGTTGAGACATGGGTTTATGGTTGCTGCTCGATGCGTTCTGTTACCTTGCGTGAAAACGAAAATTTGACGTGCGCGCAGTACGCGTCTGTACTCTTGGCGTAACAGTCGGGAACTGACTCGGCCTACCAGTGCGATAATTTTCACGCAAGCGCAGGAAGTGTGACGTCATCTACGCAAAGGATTTTCCCATGCGGCATTAGTTTTGGCGGGGAAAAATAAAGTCAGATACTTTGCGAACGCATCTCATATATTCAATTATCAAAGAACTTAAGTTTAAATAGATACAATACAATCCACTAGTTTTGTATGAGGGCAGTGAAACGTCAACAAAGGGTTCTCTACTTGGTTATTAGACCTGCTAGAAATAGCATCCAAATCTATCTCAAATCATACCCTAATATCTTTAAAAAGGGAATAATAATTAGATAATATCGTTCGAAGTGCAGAGTGTAGAATGAAAGATGGGGTGGTCACGGAAGAAGAAACTTTGCTCTGTTTGATCAGGGTTTCTTGGGGCTAAATAATAACGAGTGTAGTATATCATTTGTTTTGTTTTGTCTGCTTCTAAGACTGTGACAATTTTTTTTTCTTACAGCTTGAAAACTATGACAAACTATAGTGTACTACAGCACTTCCCGGAAATTGCGCCGGATAAAAAGAAAAGGAAGTATTAGTTTTGCGATTATCAGATGATTTTCGGCGGCAGCTAATTTGTGAACGATTTGTTATATCCTAACAGGAAGTTAGGCAGACTACAGCTTAAGGCAAATTCTTCTTATACTTTCTTACATAAGTATAAAACAAGTTTCATAGAGTAAAGAAAATGAAAATGTGCAACACTCATGACTTTCTCGAGAACAATAGAACAAATAAAAGCAATTCAAACTAGAAATGAAAAAGTTACAGCACTGTGGCTAGTGACAATAATTGCTGGTCGCTATTACCAAATAAGGGGTGGTGAGCTGGCAGAATCGTTATAACGCCGGGCAAAATGCTTAGCGACATTTCGTCCGTCTTTACGTTCTGAGTTCAAATTCCGCCGAGGTCGACTTTGCCTTTCATCCTTTCGGGTTCGATAAACTAAGTACCAATGAAGCACTTGAGTCGATGTAACCGACTAGTCCCTTCCCCCAAAATTCCAGGCCTTGTGCCTTTTGGGACTTTTTAGAAATTGTTCTTGTATCGAATAGTCATTATAGTTACAGAATTTTATGGTTGGAAATTATTGTTGGTCAACATTACCAAACTGAGCAGTTTTATTCGCCAACGGTTTTGACTTTCAGACTTAAACATTTCAGGTTCGAATTCAAGACATAACTATCTGGAAAGAAATTTGTTTCCCAACCACATGGTTCCGGGTTCTGTCCGACTGAGTGGCAACTTGGACAAGTTTCTTTTACTATAAACTTCGGGCTGACCAAAGCCTTGCGAGTGGATTTGGTTGATGGAAACTGAAAAAAGCCCGTCGTGCATATGTGGTTGTGTGAGTGTGTGTGTGAGTCTGTCTGTCTGTCTGTTTGTATGTATGTATGTATGTATGTATCTATCTATCTATCTATCTATCTTTCTATCTATGTCTTTGTATCTGTGTTTGTCTCTCGTTACCGCTTGACAAGCGGTGTTGATGTGTTTACGTACCCGCAACTTAGCGGTTTGGCGAAAGAGACCGACAGAATAAGTACTAGGCTTTAAAAATGCACTGGGGTCGATTCGTTCGACTAAAATCGCTTCAAGGCGGTGCCCTAACATGGCCACAGTCTAATGACTAAAATACGGGGAAAAATAGGTGTGAATCTGCTACATCTGTGAACCTGATGAATGCTTAAGTCCATGACAGACTGTAAATTGTCTTTTCTGTCCTCAGATGATTCTACTCAACACGATAATGCGATACAAGTTGGTAGTGTAAATCTGTGTCACAGACGTATCAGGATTTAGGGTAATATATAGTCGAATGTATAAAGTGGATTTTAATCATTAATATTAAATCGTGATTCCATTTCCATAATCACATTGTGCTGACTGAAATAATAGGTAATATATCACGACAGTCTTGATCAGTTTGATTCTGTGCCAATTCCGTTGCTGATTCACCAACTTAGACTTGCAATCAACGAGACACTTTATTTTCTGTGGAACTCTTGTTTTCTCGAATAAGAATTGCGTGCTGTGTATTTTCTTTTATAGTTTCACCTAACTTTTCAGCATATTTTCACATGCTTTCGAAGTTTACTTCATTACTGTCCTCGGTAAGAGTTTCTTTGGTTGCTTCAATTGTCTTTCTAAATATTATAATATTTAAAGTATTTCTGTGAATTCATTTGCTGAGGCTATTTGTGTTTGACAATATTATTCACAGCGGAAACAATCTAATTAAAGAGTTGAAATCGCATACGACGTTCAAAAATGCACGGCTTTCCTTATACGTTTGGGTTTTTCGATCATTTCACTTCTGTTCACTCAGCTGGCAAAAATGAGTAGTACCTGTAATTCAAAGGAGTCAGCCTTGTCACATTCTGTGCCACGCTGAATATCTCTGAGATCTACGTTAAGGGTAAGCGTCTGTGGAGTACACAGCCACTTACACGTTAATTTCACGTGCAGGCTGTTCTGTTGATCGGATCAACTGGAACCCTCGTCGTCGTAACCGACGGAGTGCCAGTTTTGATCATTTATTAAATTAAGCAATGTCTTTACGATTTCAGACAGTTGTTTTACCAGTTCTTCCTTCTCAGAACGTCATCTCTCTCTCTGCAAAATCGTTCTCATTTTGACTTGCCATTGCAAGTCAAAAGTAACAATAATGCCATCAATCTCAATGATCCTGAAGAGCCTGCGTAGGCCCCTTCCTGTACAGCGGCATGTAAGAAAAAAGAATATATGCATATAAAACCTCTAAAGTAATGGAGACAACCATTAACAACGGCATTCTTTAATATTTTCAATCCCCCCTCTCCCTCCCTCAGTGATAATTTATTTGTACAGCAACCGCAGACTCTGAAGAATAGATTTCGAATTGGCAGAGTGGTTACAGTATCGTATAAAATGCTTTGCGGTACTTGTTTTGGCTCTCTGCTCTCTAATTTCAAATCCTATCGTGGTCGATTTATCTCTCACCCTTTTTGGATCGATAAATAAAGTGCCAGTCCAGGGCAGCGGATTAACAGATTTATTAGAGCGTCAGATGAGATGCTTTACAGTACCTTCCTCGTTCTTTACGTTCTGGCGACAATTCTTGCGACAAAAGTGATACCAAACTGAATCAGACCTACTTTTCCTTTGCATAACATTGGTAATGTAGAAAAGGGAGATATGTTGCTGGTTTTTTTTATAATCCTTGCCCCGACATGCACCCTAGAGAAGAACTTTCCAGACACAGTTACATGGTCAAAACTAACCTATGAAAGTCTTCATTTATGTATTTATAATCTTCAGAAGAAACTGATACATTAGAGTATGTAGTCTTTCTTATTCAAAGCGACACAAAGGCTTTCTTCACAAATCTACTCAGTCACGTCTAACTTGGGGCTTGATAGCAACAATAAATGTTTCTAGTCGAAGATAATTTCTGTACATCATTGAGTTTTAAACCTTCCAGTTATTTACCTCTGCCGCTTTTTAGTATTTTTCCATTTAATCCTTGCTCGCATACAAAAATATTATAATATGCAATAAATGATCTCTGTATATCATCTCTGTATATCATCTCTGTATACCACTGTTAATACGTTCTCTTAAAGAGGGTCTGTTAGTGCTAACACACACACACAACATCTGACCTGAAGTTTTGTGGGCGTGTAAGACACGTCCATCTTATCAGATGCTTGGAGCAAAAATGGACGTACCCTAAACGCCCACGAAACATCAGGTCATGTGAAGTGAAGTCAAATTTATTAAAAATATATGTAACTCGCACTAAATGTGTCGTTGAGTGCTACTCTTTTCGCTTGTTTACTCACTTGTGTGTGTGTGTGTGTGTGTATGTATGTATACATACACACATATGCATAAGTGCATATGTGTTATATATATACATATAGGTAATTTGAGACGCATATCGACATAAGAACACTTTGGTTCAATTGAGTAGTTGCCCCAATTATACTGAGTTTTACGTCATCAGTTAAGTAGACATAACACGAAAAGGCAAATCGGTATTATCAAACGAAAACAAATGATTTGTGTGTGTGTGTGTGTGTGTGTGTGTGTGTGTGTGTGTGTGTGTGT
>NC_068990.1:31619891-31620606 GCF_001194135.2 Octopus bimaculoides | reverse complement strand
ACCGATACCAACATTGAACCCTTCATAGTCTGAATAGTAAGTCATAATTTAACTAACATTCTTCATCTCTAAGATTTACTCTTTCACTGTTTTTTCTTCAGTCAAATTCCACTCAAAAAGCACTAGTCAACTTGAAAAAACACTTGACCTGGGAACTCTGCCCAAATAAATGGTTACCTCAATTCATTGATGGAATCTGTGACATGCCCAGGTTAACATGCAGTTTACAGTCGTAAAAAGTGAAGGTAAATTGCGACAGAAGCCAGAAGTAACGACAGTGGCTGCCCAAAATTTCGTAAAATTAACGTATAGAACTCCTTCTTTATAGTATCTGATAGTGATTAATATTTCAGAAATAGCAGACGAAGTATATAGTTCCTGGAACTATACCCAGCAATGAAGCATCATTGAGACAGTGGTTCTCAACCAGGGTTCATATGGATTCTGGGGGAGGGGGGTACACATAATTTTGTTTTTGTGGGGTGGGGTCCATACAAGCAAAATAGAAAATAGGGGATTCTAAGTAGTAGTATAAGGGCCAATGAAAAAAATTTGCAAGAAACAACTAGGTTCCTTTTATCTGACACGGCTGTGTGGTAAGTAGCTCGCTTATGGACCACATGGTTCTGGGTTCAGTCCCACTGCGTGGCACCTTAGGCAAGTGTCTTCTACTATAGCCTCGGGCCTACCAAAGCCTTGTGAGTGGATTTGGTAG
>NC_068990.1:31616555-31619881 GCF_001194135.2 Octopus bimaculoides | reverse complement strand
CTACTATAGCCTCGGGCCTACCAAAGCCTTGTGAGTGGATTTGGTAGACGGAAACTGAAAGAAGCTCGTCGTATATATGTATATGTATATATATATATGCGTGTTTGTGTGTATATGTTTGTATCCCCAACATCACTTGACAACCGATGCTGGTGTGTTTACGTCCCCGTAACTTAGCGGTTCGGCAAAACAGACCGATAGAATAAGTACTAGGCTTACAAAGAATAAGTCCTGGGGTCGATTTGTTCGACTAAAGGCGGTGCTCCTGCATGGCCGCAGTCAAATGACTGAAACAAGTAAAAGAGTAAAAGAGAGAGAGAGAGTTCAACATGCTTCCAGCTGCTGAAACATGTTCTCTCAGAGAGTGCAATTGCAAACCTGTATAAGTGAATGTGTGAAAAACAAAACAGTAATTTTGAAAGAAGCATCTATAAAACTACTTATGAAACATCGAATGGCAGGGGTGTCCACCAGAATAAAACAGTAATCAAAGGGGTCTGTAGGTAAAAAAAAAAAAATAGTTGAAAACCACTAGTCCAGTTGATTAAACAACGCTCATATGTCAAAATCAGTCTGATAGTTCGTACATGTGGACACTTGCGTTACGTTATACTTTATTTACGTTTTGTTCTATCCGTTGGATCACCTTTGAACAGTGTTAGTTTTTTTTTCTATTTGTAAGAGGTTGCTTATCTCTTCACTCAACTCTTCTTCGAATAAAGGGATGTTGTCGGTGGTCCTTCTCAACCTTTCTCACAGTGTAACGTGAGAAGGATTGAGAAGTATAACGTAGAGATATAGACAGAAGTGTAACGTAGAGAGATAGATAGAAGATATCAATAGTTGACTTGTACCTCTAATAACTAAAAGATAACGGTGAGCTTGCGTGACACTTAAATAATACCATTAGCTTCATTCCCATTCTTTTTTCTTTAAGGACAAACGTATTTATATACCTATATTCATGTATTAGAAGACGCGTGATTTAGTGGAAGGGGCATTCCGCTTACGACCGGGAGTTTGATACCCGGCAGCGCGTTGTGTCCTTGAGTAAGATACCTTACGAGTTGGTATATAAAAAAGCTCCCGGACTAGTTCTGTGGCGCGTCAACAAATGGCAGCACACGGTTGCGTGTGCACTGACAGCTAGCAGTGACCTTCATGTGGCAGTGTGCCGAGTGACATCGCTGTGTTTACTTCGCAAGTTGTGAAATTTGTGTTTTAGTGATCACGTGTATGCTGTAGTCTGCGATTTTGTCATGGACAGGAACAAAGAGCCATTGTGAAATTTTGTGCTAAACTTGGGAAGTCTGCCACAGAGACATTGAGCATGGTTCGGCAAGCTTACGGCGACTAGGCAATGGGTCGTACGCAATGTTTCGAGTGGTGCAGGCGCTTCAAAGGGCACGACAGAGCCGCAGCTCAATCAAGAGCATGCTTGTCGTTTTTAAAAAAATTTTTATTTCGACATCTGCGGTATTGTGGAACGAGAAGTCATCCCTCGAGACCAGACCGTCAATGGAGAGTTCAACTCCAACGTTTTGAAGTGTCTGAGGGAGGACATTCAATGAAAGCGACGGGATCTGTGGAGCGCGAAGATTTGAATTCTTCACGATGACAATGCACTTTGTCACCGAGCTCTCCTCACTCGTGAGTTTCTCGCCAAAAACAACATAGTATCGCTTCCGCATTCGCCATATTCACCAGATTTATTCCCTGCGAACTTCCATCTCTTCCCCAAGATGTAAATGCAGCTCAAAGGTTGCCGTTTTAACACCGCTGTCGAAATCAGGTGAGAATCGCAGAAGGTCCGCGACTCGCTTATGGAAAACGACTTCCAGGTTGGATTTCAAAAGTAGCAGGAACTCTGGAACCGGCGAATCGTTGTGCAATGTGACTGTTTCGAAGGAGATGATGTTAAAACTTAGCTAAGTAAGTTATTCTTTTATTAAACATAACTAGTCCTGGGACTTTTTGATACCACCTTCGTATTTCACGTTGTCCAGTCCACTCAGCTAGCAAAAATGAGTTCTACCTGTATTTCAAAGGACCGGCCTTGTTACATTGTGTCACGTTGAATTTTCATGAGAACTCTGTTAAGGGGACACGTGTTTGTGGAGTACTCAGCTTCTTGCACGTTAATTTCACGAGCAATCTGTTCCGTTGATCGGACCAACTGTAACAGTCATCGTCGTAACCGATGGAGTGCCAGTTATTTATGCATTTATTTCCACCTTTTTATATTGTAATAGACGTCCCGCCTCCTAAGCAGTTAAATTCTTGGTTATCTGTTCTTCTTTAAGTCTTAGAAGTGTATTCTAACACTTCTGGAAGGGCATCCTTATTCCCACATTGCTAACTTGAATAACCATTCATCTCTCTATACAACTGAATAGAACAAAACATTTTCTTTTTAGAGTATTTCATTAATTTCATTATCTAAATTTAAATTAAAAAACAAAGCGGTATTTTAAACTGTATTTTAGGTCTTACATTTCAAAATTAATTTTATAGCTTGTATCTTAAGTTGAATAATTTTAATTTAATTAATCTTAAATAAATTACTTTAATCGCCATAATGCCTTCACCTGTTATGTCACAAAACTTCCAGAAAAATATTTGTCATCTTCCCGTCTTTTGCTATTCTTTATAGCCATGTGGTCGACTGATGATCTTGTGTGTATAATTTACGTTAAGTTGTATTTCTATTAGTTTGTTAAAATAAGCGTTGTTGAGAAATGTTTCGCTGTGGATTTCTTCGTTAGCAGAAAAGAATTCTATTCTGTTATTTGTAAGGATTTTACCACTGATATTTTGTATTTGTGTAGCATTCAGTCTTCATGTAAGTACATTCACTGTCTTCGTACTGAATGCTTATACCGAGAAAAGATGTTACTGGGCCTGCTCAGAGCTTTATTTTAGTACAGAATTGGGTGGGATTTTGGAATAGGTATTCCTCAAAGTCCCATGCCTCATGGGAAAGGGAAAGGGAAATTTTCCTTTATTATTCCAGCAGACTTGCGGAATAGTTGTCCTACATAAATTGGAATTTCTCCGTTTTGACGGAGATCTTTCAAATCATTTTCTTTTTCTCGCATCACACATTTCAAAACAAATGGGGAAACCCATTTCTAAAAAATAAAATTTAAAATGTTTTTAGATGTCTGCCACTCCGACCTTTTTGTGCCTTGACGACAGCCATGACCCCTAAAAATTTCTTCCTTATGTTATTATATTCCATATTCTGAAACACATGTACTCCGCATTTTTAGAGAAAAATGCCAGTGGAGCGCTAAGAGCACCATCCGAGCGTGATCATTGTCAGA
>NC_068990.1:31611703-31614395 GCF_001194135.2 Octopus bimaculoides | reverse complement strand
TATCTTAATGAATAAAAATTCTTCTGATAGAATAAATGAGTTAATAGAAACCAATGTAGCAAAGAACACAAAATAACTGTGGTTAGCTCCTGTTTTTAAGGCAGGAACTCCTTGAAATTTTGGGTATTTGAGTATATTTAAGAGTTTAAGGATTGGAGAAAACGCATGTTATAATTGCATACTTTCTCTGATGAGAAGGTTACAATTTTAATATCAAAGATCCCTATGGATCACACAGGTTGTAATCCTTTGAAACATATGTAGGAATAAAGTATGCAATTATAACATGCGTTTTCTCCAATCCTTAAGCTCTTATATATATATATATAGATATACCTTACCTACTTAAATATGCATACACATAGATATATATAGACATAGATATACATATACATATATGCATATATATTCATGTATATATATATGCATACATATACATATATATATATGCTTATAGATACATATATTCATATATACATACATGCATACCTATATATATATATATGCATATATATGTATATACACATGTGCATATATGTATGTATATAGGCACATATACATATGCACACACAAATACATATATATATATATATATATATATATATATATATATGCATACATATATACATGCATTCTTATATATATATAGATATGCATTCACATATATATGTATATATATATGCTTACATATATATATACATGCATACATATATATATGCATACATATATATCTATATGCATACATATATATATATGCATATATATTTATATGCATACCTATATTTATATATATGCATACATACATATATATATGCATACTTATATACATACACACACACACACACACATATATATATATATGTATAGATGTAAGTATGTACATATACTTATGTATATATATATATGTTTGTATATATATATGTATATATAAATATATATATGTGTGTTTGTATATATATATATATATATATATATGTGTGTGTGTCTGTGTTTGTCCATCAACATTGCCTGAGAACCTGGTGTGCTTACGTCCCCCGTAACGTAGAGGTCCAGCACAAGAGACTGATAGAATAAGTACTAGGCTTACACACAATAAGTCATGTGGTCGATTTGCTTGAAAAAGGCAGTGCTTCATATATATATATAAATACGTATGCATATATATGTGTATATTTTTATATGTATATGTATGTATATCTATATATTGGTCATCCTATGACCACACATAGGCTTAACTACATAAAAATACATTCTTGCACTGTGCTTTAGAGTATTCTTGTTTGTCAGACATATGATATGTTGATTATACATGTATATACACACACACACACACACACACACACACACACATACACACACACACACACATATATATATACATATATATATACATATATGGATATATATGTATATACATGTAAGGTAAGTTTGTGTAAGTATGTTTATATATATATCTATATATGTATATACATATGTATATATATATATGCATATATGTTAATATGTATATTTCGTATTTGGATTTGGTTATATATATATATATATATATATATGTTATATATATAGGTATGTATATATGTGTATATATCTATTTAAATGTATATATATGAATATGTGTACATATGTATAGGTAATTAAATGTGTATATATGGATATGAATATATATATTATGTAAGTATAAATATATATATAGACATACACAAGTATGTCTCTATAAATGTATATTAATGTACATATATCCATATACATATAAATGAGTATATATATATATATATATATATATATATATATATATATATATATATATATATATACATATATACATATATATTATATGTATATATATGTATATATATATATATATATGTTTTTATATATATGCATATATATATATAAGTATATATATATATGTGTATATATATATGTATATATATATATATTTATGTATGTATATATGTGTATATATGTATTTAAATGTGTATATATGAATATATATATTATATAAGTATAAATATATATATATATATAGACATACAGAAGTATGTGTATCTACAAACGTTTATAAATGTACATATATGCATATACATATATATGTATATAAATGAGTATATATATATATATATATATATATATATATATATATATATATATATATATATACATGCATATAAACATATGTGTGCATATCTACAAATATATATGTGTGCATTAAAGAGAAAGATGGATATAGATACACATAAGTAAAGAATACATTAGAACTGGCAAAGATGTAGCAGTGTGGTCAGTTATTTGCCTCCCGTCCACATTGTTTAATCTTCGATACACACACATACATGCATCCAATGTAATATTGGGGCTGATTTGTTCAACTAAACCCTTCAAAGTAGTGGCGCCGGTACATACCTGCAGTTGAGTGACTGAAAAAAATAAGATACTTAGAGACATATACATAAGCAGACATGCATATACACCAAATTTTATGCCTAGACATATATAAATATATGTGTGTACATATGCACACATATATGTGTATAAATATATATTTATGTACGTATAGGTATGAATATGTGCATGCATCAATAAATAGATTGATAATAATAGATACATAAATAAATGTATTTGCGTGTGTAAATGTAAAAATATGCATTATATAAATACATAGATGATGCATATGTGTGTGTGTATTTATATT
>NC_068990.1:31610231-31611603 GCF_001194135.2 Octopus bimaculoides | reverse complement strand
TATATATGTATGTATATATATATATATATACACACACACACACGTACGCACACACACACACACACACATACACACAGAGTATATATTTATGTATATGTATATATACATAAATCTATATATATGTATGTATAGATGTATAGATTTATATACGTGTGTATTTATATAAATGTATATAGATGTATGTATATGTATAAATGTATATATATATATATAAATGTGTATATATATGTATATATATCTATAAATGAATAATTGTTTATATATATGTGTATATATATATATATATATATATATATATATATATATATATATATATACACACATGTATAAATATGTGTACATATGTATATTTATATGTGTCTATATGTATATGAAGAGAAATGTATATATATGCATATATTTGTTTTTGATCTTCTATATAAATGAAGATATTTCCTTAGTCTGACTGTTTTCCTACCTACAAAACGGAAAGTTACATTGCGGAACAGTGATTTTAAAGAGTTGTATTTAGTTATTTATCACCTGACAAAATACATCTGCACCAACAGATGCTCCTGGACCAGTTGTTGATTGTCCCACCCAAGAGGAATTGATGCTAGATGTGTCGAAACAATTGTCATGATTAATAATAAATTCTCATATATTCCATCTTCTGTCTTCCATGTGTTATATATGCATATATATATATATATATATATATATATATAAATTCATATATTCATTATCATCATCATCGTTTAATGTTTAGGATGGTTTGACAGGTCCCAGCCAGGCAAAAGTATGTATCAGACTTCTGATACTCTTTTGGCAGGATTTTACATCTAGATGTCCTTTCTAATACCAACCACTACGTGGCACAAGCACAGGCAAGACCAGTTTTGCCAAGGTTCTTACAGGTTGATGCCCTTCCAAACACTAACCACTTTACAATGTAGTCTGGATCCCTTTTAAGTGGCATCTGCTCTGACAGGGTCACCAAATAACTTGCAATACGAAAATCTTTTGAAAGGAGAGGTGGCATTGAAGGCAGTGATCTTGTGTCAAATGATGAAAGGTTATAGTGAAACAGAGGGATAGAAATGGGTGTCTTGCTGCAGAAGAGGTACATGGTTACACAACCTTAGGGAAGTGCAAGTGAAGGAGAGAGAGTAGGAGACAGCAAGATAGAGATAGTAGCAAAGTGCTGGGCAGGGACAGAGATCAGAGTATAAATGGGATGGTTGAGTAAAGACAGAGAGATATAGATGGTGGCATACACTTCAGGTTCGAAGGTCATAATATGTGGCAGGATATTGCTACAGAAGCATGATTAGAGTGGGAAGGGCAAGTGAGTGGTGACAATCTGGGTATATATAGAGTGTGTGTGTTGGCG
>NC_068990.1:31609753-31610221 GCF_001194135.2 Octopus bimaculoides | reverse complement strand
GGGGGGGGGGGGGGCTTACTGGATAGCAATGATACAGAGAAAGAGGGCTGTGTGGACATGATTCGAGAGAGAGAGGTAGGCAATGCATGAAGCAGGAAATATGAAGAAGAAGAGAGATGTAGTTTGGTTTGTTGTGGTAGGGTGTGTGAGACGTTTTCTTATGTGTGGGTGGAACACACAGCACTTCTAGGAATGAATTCTGCTGATATGGGTTGGTCTTCTCAAGATCTTCGTATCGCCAGACATCTTGGTCCATTGTCATATATGTACATATGTATGTATATCTATCTATCTATCTATCTATCTATATATGAATATATATGTATATTCATCTGTATATACATGTGTATATAAATATGTATATATATATCCAACCCATGCTAGCATGGAAAGCGGACGTTTAAAAATATGTATATATACATGTATAAATGTATATATATATATATATATATATATATATATATATAT
>NC_068990.1:31609529-31609743 GCF_001194135.2 Octopus bimaculoides | reverse complement strand
ATATATATATACATGTATATATATATATATATATATGCATATATATATATGTGTATATAGGTATATATATACATGTATTTATATACATGTATATATATGTATATATATATGTGTACGTATATATATAGAGATATATGTTAATGTGTGAATATGGAATATATGAATATATATATATATATATATATATATATATATATATATATATATATATATA
>NC_068990.1:31607627-31609035 GCF_001194135.2 Octopus bimaculoides | reverse complement strand
ATATATATATATCGATGTAAATATATATCTAAAAACTTACACATATATTTATATATAATGACATAAATGTATGTATATTAATTAGGTACATATGGTGTATCTATCTCTTGTGTGTTTGTATGTGTGCGTATGCATGTGCACACACAAACATACAAACATGCACAGAAACACATACACATATCTATGCATATGTTTCTATATCCATGTTAATATATGTATACCTTTATATGTACATATATAAATATATATATATGCGTGTATGTATGTATATTTATATATGTTTTGTTTGTGTGTATATATATATACAGGTACATAATAATGTTAAGCTATACTATACAATAAAGTATAGGCAATTTCAGTGATTCTCTGATTTCCTGACTTTCTAGTAAAATCTTACACAAAATTTAAACTATTCTAGCTGTTTACTTCTCTACCAATGCTGTGATTGTAACAAAGAATTATACTCATATATGACTAGTGACTGTATTTGATTAATCGATTTTAATAAGTTTACGCATGTATTGTTACCCACATTTATATATTCATTCTTAAAGTAGGCCATAATATAAAATATTGAATAGACATAATGTATGTATGTGTTTGTGTACGTGCTAGTGTATGTATTACTGATGCATTATCAGTGTTTGTTTTTCATGTTATTGTATACTATGGAATGCATGTATAAATCCTGGCTAGCATTAAATGTATCCGTGAATTAAAAGTTTTTAAAAAATCAATAGACATAAAGGACTACCTTTCCTTTTCTTAAAGAACAGTGATGAGGCAGAATAGTTTTAACCTTTGTATATATATATATATATATATATATATATTCATATGGATTTTTATGTATATATATGCGTGTGTGTGTGATTATATATGGATATTTATGTATATAACTTTTTTTTTGTAGTTTCAGCTTAGAGCTGTGGCCATGCTGGGGCACTGCCGTTTTGCTACATGGTTATTACTGAGATCCTCCTCTAATATGTGCCACTTAGTGACGAATGGAGTTTGATATCACTACCCTCATTTGCACCTCTTGCCATGAAGTAGGTTCATCTGAGACTCTTAACAGGAAGAGGTCCAGTTTTGATTTGAAAACACCTACATCCACTTTGTGTAGGTTCCTTGGGCTCTTTGCGAGAATATCAAAAAGCTGAGGGCCCCTGAAACCCAGGCTGTTGCAGTAATTGGTCCAGAAGCACGATGGCATTGCTGAGAGATCTTTGGTACTCTGCAGTGTCGACCAGTTCTGGCACTGGTGTAGCTTTTAATACCTATGGAAATATATGAACTAGAATAGCTTCAGTCTTTGTGTATGTATATGTGTGTGTGTGTGTGTGTGTGTGTGTGTGTGTGTGTGTGTGTACGTATATATACATATATATATATATATATATATATA
>NC_068990.1:31601268-31604544 GCF_001194135.2 Octopus bimaculoides | reverse complement strand
TAGGAATACGAAAATTCTTTTACTGAAAAATTGCCAGTGGGGGGTGGGAGAGAAATTCATTGCATGCCCAACCCCGGAAGTCACCGCACGCCACTGATATATATATATATATATATATATATATGTATATATATATATATATATACATATACACACATGCATGTGTGTGTATATATTTATATATTTCATTTCATTTCAAAGTTTCAGCTCAGAGCTGCGGCCATGCTGATGCACCACCGTGTATATATAAATGAATGTATTTACGCATGTCTTTTACTTCTTTTTATTTATTAGTATTCTTTTCAAGTAGAAGGGAGCTGGTTTGTAACAAAAGCACAAAACATCCATCATTGGAATTTGAATAAGAACAGAATTTTTTACAGTTCACACATTATGGGCAATATTTTTATTATGAAATGATTTTACTTTCTTTTTACTAACTTTACCTGATTACATGGAATTTATTTTATACCACTATTCTCAGATAGCCAAGTTTTAGTATGTAATGTTCACCAAGAATGTGAACATGACAACAATGCTTTTTATACTCAGACTATTTCATGTGCGAAACAGAAATCACAACTTTCACACACACACACATTCTCTGTCTTTCCCTCTCTTTTTCACACATGCGTGCACACACACGCCCCCCACCCCCACATACTTGCATGCACATACACATGCAGAGTTATTAGTTAAACACTTTTATATTTTTGCTGTCCAAATTCATACCAGTAATCTCCTGGTGTTATTTCTCTTACAACATTTTTAATATACAGTTCTATATTTAAGAGATGAGGAATTATTTACATTATTTACAATTGACGGATATTTGTCCTCATCTTGTTTGTTGTTAACACTACGTTTCGGCTGATATACCCGCCAGCCTTCATCAGGTGTCTTGGGGAAATTTCGAACCTGGGTTCTCATTCCTAAGGTATTTTTCGATGTTGTTGTTGTTGTTGTTATTATTATTATTATTATTATTATTATTATTATCATTATATTCAGGTCACTGCCTGGAATTGAACTCGGAATCTTGGGGTTAGTAGCCCGCGCTCTTAACCACAATGCCATATGCCATGAGAACCCAGGTTCGAAATTTCCCCAACACACCTGATGAAGGCTGGAGGGTATATCAGCCAAAACGTTGTGTTAACAATAAACAATATGAGGACAAAGATCCGTCAAATGTAAATAATATAAATAACGCATGTTTAATATAATCCTGCAAATTCCTCTGGACCATTTGTTCCTTACTCTTTTTGTTGATGTCTAACATGTCTACAGTAGTATACATATGACAACTACTATGCTAAAAACACCTATTGAAACATAAACACATTCACAGATATTCTCTTGACCGCAGAGGAAAACAGATGCTTTTCTTTAATGGTATGTCAGCTCTGGAGAGTTTTTAAATTCTTCCTCTTCTTAATTGAGGTCAGTCACAATTGCATCTCTTGAAATGAAATGAAAATAATTCCTATAAATCACAAATTTATTTTAATGGTATTTAACATAACATAATTCATCTGTGGCTGTTCAAATTAATGTCAGTTTTCACTCAGAGTTATTTCTCTTATTTTTGTAATATATACCTCTGCGTGTGTATGTATGTACATTTATATATATATACGCTGGTGTTAAAATGGGGGTAGCTGATGAAGAAAAATGTTCTCTATGTGGCCTGTTTGTTTTCTGTACTCTGGTTATTATTATTTTTTTGTCTTTGTTTACAATGTCTTGTACCAGATATGCACCTATATATACAGGTAGACGTAAGTATGCACATATCTGTACGTATATATGCATATACTCATTTATTATTTGTTTCATATATATATATATATATATATATATATATATATATATATATATATATATATATATATATATATATATAAATAATGTGTCTGTGAGCATATATGTGTAGGTATGTATTTAAATATATGTATAGCTTAGATACGCATGTCATCATTATCCTCAACATTGTTGTTTCATGTCCACATTCCATGCTGCCATGGGATGGATGGTTTGACTGGATCCGATGGACCCAAGGACCGCATCATGCTCTATTGTCTGCTGTGACATTGTTTCTCTGGCTAGAGGCTCTTTCAAATGCCAACCATTTTACAACATGTACTGGGTACTTTTTTCATGTCACCAGCATTAGTGAGGTTGTTAAGCAGCTTGCAAGACTCCAAATCTCAAGGTGTTGGGTGGGCAATTTTGTACTAGTGGATGAAGAGTTGAGACAAGTAAATTATGAGAGAGAGAAAAGATTATAGCAGAATATTGCTTTATAGGAGCTGCATGACTACTCTCATTTTAGAAGAGAGAGTAGGAGTAATGAGATAGAGCAGCTAAGTGACAAATAATGGTAATGAGGTGTCAGAGTGGACCTTCAAGTAGGAGGTATGTAAGAGTGAGTGAGGGACTAGGGAATGTCTGATGGTACAAAGCAGCAAATAGTGATGATGATAGAATAAACCTGAAGACATAAGAGAGATGACATGCTAGTGGGTAGGTCGCAGGAGTGGATAGGGAAAAGAGAAGCAGGCATAGTGTATGAGGTAGGTGAAACATATGGTGATAGAGGAGGAGAGATAATCTGGTGGCACAGTGGGGGAGGGTAATCAATGAAAATATGGGTGGAGAGAACAGTACTAATTGAAGAAGGATGGATAACAAGTTAGGTACTTCTGAGTAAGTTTAAAAACTGGTGTCAAGGAAAAACTACTGTTGGGGAGATGATGAGTCAGTGGGTGTCTTGAGGAAGCAGGTAATTAGGTGAAAGCCCAGTTGTGCAAATATATAGGCACACATGCAGCTCTGCTAGAACTCAGTTTCACTGAAGTGGTGGATCTTCTCCACAGTCACTCATCCTGCTCTGCCAAATTTAGATTGGAGCCTGGTGTTGCCATCCAGTTTCACCAGTCCTCAGTCAAGTCGTCCAACCCATGCTAGCATGGAAAGCAGACGTTAAACGATGATGATGATGATGATGATGATGATGATGATGATGATGATGATGATATATATATATATGGATGCATGTATGTATGTATGTATATATATAGAGAGAGAGGGAGAGAGAGAGAAAGAGAGATATATATATACACATGTACATGTATCTGTCCTGTCATATATGTGTGTATATATATACATATATATATAGCTATCCGGTTGCACCAGTCCTCAGTCAAATCGTCCAACCCATGCTAGCATGGAAAGCGGACGTTAAACGATGATGATGATGATGATGATGATCAT
>NC_068990.1:31598699-31601258 GCF_001194135.2 Octopus bimaculoides | reverse complement strand
TGGGGGTGTGGGCCTGTAGCCTGGGAAGAGGAAAAGCAGTGTCGTGTGAAGAGAGAGAGAGAGAGAGAGAGAGCTATATAGATAAATGATTGATGTGCTTCCATGTACTTTCCATTTACCAAGTACAGTCACAAAATACTGGCCAGTCTGAGACAATGTTAGAAGACATATACCTTAGGAGCCAGGAGCGAGGCAGTAGAGTTTCATGACTAAGAACCCAGAAGCTGCAAAGCAAATTCAATAACACAGCCATTCCTGTGTTAATGTCTCAAAAAAAAAAAAGAAAAAGAAATAGAAAGAAAAGAAAAAGACAGTAGCGTTTTTCTATAATTTAGAAATATCAATAATTTCTGGAGTCATTTATGGCATAATTTCTAGAGAAACAACAACAAAATTGAAATTTGAAACATTTCTAAACATTTCGCTGTTTCAATAATAATTTGTCATTTGGTGGCTCTAATTAAACATCAAAAGATAAACATATCATCTATGAGTTTATCCTGCACATAAAATAGTTTTTGCTAGAAAATCAATCACTCAGAGACTGTTCTGTACGAAAATGACAACCATGAAAATGTGACTTGGAATTCTTGTAGGAATTATAGTTCTTCACACATGAGCATGCTCGCGCACACACACACATATATACATTCATATATATACATATATACACGTAAATATATATATGTAAAGCTCTTATATCATCGTCGTTTAGCATCTACTTTTATATGTATATATATGTGTGTGTGTGTGTGTGTATATATATATATATATATATATATATATATATGTATATGTATCTAAATGTATACATATGTTTATATATATGTGTGTGTGAGTGTGTATGCATTTATATATATATATATATATATATATACTCGTGAATATGTACTCTCAATATGTCGATGATATCAACTTAGTGGTAAAGACCCCCCCCACAAGAGAGTACTCTTGAAATAGAAATAGAAACTAATACTATGGAGAGCATCCAGCAAATAGCTAACTCCATCCACCAGAATATTAAAGTTATGATAGACTACCCTACTAAACACCCTAACCATAGATTACCTGTATTAGATACTGAACTCTGGCTAGAAACTAAGAATAATAAAACCCGAATCCTCCATTCACACTATACAAAACCTATGGCCTCCAAATACCTAATCCACCGGAACTTGGCTATTGCGGACAATGCCAAATTCAATATATTGATGGCAGACCTCGTCAGAGTAATGCGAAATGTGTCCTGCATGTGCAACCCTACAGAATTAAAGAGACATATACAACATTTCGTTCACCGCATGCAGTTCTCAGGTTACAGCCATAAAGAAAGGATCAGGGTATACAAAGGTATGAAGAAGTTTGAAACAATCAAACGTAACGATAGGAATGGGATTTGCCCACTCTATAGGAGCAAATCATGGAACACCATTGAAAGCATTAAGAAGAAAATAGGGAAGGCCAGCTCATGGTATGATAGCCACAAATACCAGAGCGTCATGTTCGTCGACACCACCCCTAGAGGCGAACTGGCGTACCGCTTCAGAAGGGCCCTAGACAAACTTAAGCTAAGAATTAAGGTTGTTGAAAGGCCAGGCAACCCTATCAAATCCCTTATCAGTAGAACATACCCTTTTAGTAGAACCCCCTGCACTGATAGGAACTGTACCATATGTAGATTTAGCCTGCAAACGAACTGTAAAATCAGAAATGTGGTCTATAGTATAAGATGTACAGAGGGACGATGCAGTAACAAGACAACAACATATGTAGGCGAAACTGCAAGGAGCATAGGGGAGCGGGCAAACGAACATTGGAGGGAACTTAAGGAAGGGAAGAACTCATCAGTTCTGTACCAGCACGCTGAGCAAGAACATGGAGGCTCACTCAACAACATAGAAATTAAAATCTTATCCACATATAGCAGAGACGCAGCACTTAGACAAATTACAAAAGCTACACACATAATAGAAGATAAACCTAGCCTGAATAGGAAACTAGAATGGAACACTAACACACTCCCCTAACAAACCACAATATATGACAATACGTTCCCCATAAACCAATAACAATATGAACAAAATATAATACAATACATAGATAAACAAATGGAATTAAATACTACATACATTAACAAAATTAAATTAAATACAAAAAGAAAAAAAAGTAGATATAAACACATGAACAAATAAATAAATTAAAACAAAAACAAACGAACATGTATTAACAGAGGATATAGATAATACAGGCACTCCCCATACACACACATGCACTTACAAAAACATAGACACATTGAAGGATACGCATGCGTAGACACATACAATAGGAATACAAAATACTAAATGGCTGATAGTTAGCAAGGTGAGACACACATAAGAAAGAAGAAAGCAAAGGACCACTGATGAGGTCACAGAAGTGTGACGAAAGAACTCTGGCCGAAATAGGATTAATGTAATATAATGTAATATAAAGCTGAAGCAAATTAATACCAAATATACAGTGCGTGTGTTTTTATTGGCTAAACTGGCAATATGACCATCCCCAAGTACAACAATATAT
>NC_068990.1:31593368-31598300 GCF_001194135.2 Octopus bimaculoides | reverse complement strand
TATATATATATATATATATATATATATATATATATGTATAAGTATATAAATGTATATATATGTGTGTGTGTGTGTCTTCATCGTCATTTCATGCTAGTATAGATTAGATGGTATCACAGGAATTGGTAAGTCAGAAGACAGCATCAGTCCCTGCTATCTGTTTTGGTAGAAAAAGAGTAAAGTTCGTTGCTGAGTCATATAGACTCATTGAGCCAGTTTCCTTCTTGCCATGGCATATGTCTTCTCCACCTGAATGGGACACTCATTTTTGTCAGCTGAGGGGACTGGAGCAATGTGAAATGAGGTGTTATGCTCAAGAACACAACACATTGCCTGGTCCAAGATTTGAACTCACAATCTTGCAATCATGAGTCCAATACATATGGTATGTGCATACAACAAAAAATGTTGATGTTGATGCAGTCAGAGTTGCTAGGAGAATGTGTATACTATAGTTCATCATCAACATCTACTTAACAGGGGTATAACTTAACCAAAACTGTGTGATGTTGACAGCACATAATCTCTTCGTACATCTCAGTACAGGAACAGAAATCATTGTAAATGCCACTTGTAATTGTTATGCTATGTTCATGATTTGGCACGTTATAAAGGAAACCTTGGTTGAGAAGTGCCAACTCTTTAGCAATATCCTTTGCTGTCAACTGAAGTGTACTTTAAATAATTAACTGGCAACAACAATAATAGTATCAGCAGGATAAGAAAGTCTGTAGCTACATATGTTTTATGCTAACACAGCAGTGTGTGTGTGAGTGAGTGAGTATGAACATTTTAAGACTCAAGACAGAGGTGCAAGTTGTGAAGTACCCATGAACCTGTCAACCTTTCAAGTGATGGTAATCATACTGTACTGCCTCCCACTTTACTCTTTGTAAATCAGAAAAACAAATTTAATTAATTATCAAACCTCACTCTAGGTTAAATAAGAATATACACACATTCTTTCTATACTACTGACATGTGGAAAAAATGGGAACCAATGCTGGTGTGTTTACAATCCTGTAACTTAGCAGTTCAGCAAAAGTAACTGATAGAATAAGTACTAGGCATACAAAGAATAAGTCCTGGGGTTGATTTGTTTGACTAAAGGCAGTGCTCCAGCATGACTGCAGTTAAATGACTGAAACAAGTAAAAGAATAAAAGTAAGTTACTTTATCCAGATTACAAGTTCAGGTTTATACCTCTAATTATTGGTGCACTGAGATGTGTAACACACTGCTTAAGTACCAATCTTGAGAAATTAGGCTTCTCAAAACTAAGAAGGAGAAAGCTGGTTCAAAGACTACAAATCTAAGCCATCACTGGAACTGTAAAAATTTGTAAAACTTTCTAGCAGTTTATCATCTAAATATATATGAGCATGTTTAGACATGCACCCACATGTATGAGAATGCAATAAATTAAACAAAACATGCAAATATGCACATGCACATACATACATACATACAGCACCTGCTGTCCAATGGCAGCAAAAGTAAATATATAAATGCAGTGCTGAAAAGTGAAGTGAGCAACATTGTACAAGTTGACAGTGAGCTCCTCAAGAAGCACTCTCTTCCTGAAGATCTCCTATACAGCCCCAAAACAGCTGGGCTCTCTTACCTCAGAGAAGACCTGGAGGGAAAGCACTCAGCATACAAAAAAAAAAAAAATTGCATGGGTATGTTGCCTGGAAACTTGAAGTACACAGTAGAATTGACATGAAACGCAGCCTCTCTTGGACACAAGATCACTACATCACATCACACTTTGAGGGTTATGCATTTGCAATCCAGGAACAAGAGATTGCCACAAAGTACCTGGTGAACATACATACAAAAATACCCTACTGTTGATTTTGAAATTCCAATGAAGGCGCCTTGGTTAGAAACCAGCTCTTTCTCTATTGGCAAGAAATCTTGAAATAAAACTGAATAATGACATACATACGTATGTGTGTATGTATCTATAATCCTAGTGCACTAGCATGAACATTTCTCATACATACATCAATATCTAAATTGTTAGATAACAATTTTATAACAATTTTAAGAAGTTTAAATCTAGTAACATTTGCAAGTGATTTTTAGTATGAGAAAATGCAGTGACAAAAGAATTCAATTTATAGAAGAGAAGAAAATCTTTTTTAAGAGACACATGAATTTTTGCTGGAAATTTTGGTATTAATATGACAAAAAATAAAATAACACTTAATATTTTACAATTGTACGATTTCTTTTTACTTAGCATTTTTTTCTTTGTACATATATATAAAAATGCAAGATTTGTTTGAAATTTATATAAAATGTAATATTTGTTTTGTAGAAATAATTTCCTTGAAATTATTTTATCACTTCAGATTAAAGTTATTTACCTCAGAATATCTCTTGATCATCTGGTTTATTTAAATGATAGTGGTATCGTTTACATGTTTTACACATTGACTATACATGACAGATTGATGATTCACTTGTGAAATTACCTTATATTGTCACATGTATCATTAACTTCTGTCAAATTCTGTCAGCATACACATACTAGATAAGCTATATTTTCATTAGGTAGCAGTTTAAACATCCTAAAATTTTTCTGTTTGTCAGCTGAAAATATGAAATAATAGCTTCTTATTTGGGACTTCCTATTCAATAAATGTTTTAAATTACAACAAAACATCATTTGAAACTACTATATTGAAAGGTAACTACTAACTTTATGCCTTTATTACCTAGAATAATGTATAACTTGTGAAAAGACAGAGGAGTGACAGTATATGAGGTATCAATATATTTAAAGAATAGATAAGAACAAAATACAATTTCATTTCTAAGTGACAGGAAA
Source organism: Octopus bimaculoides (assembly GCF_001194135.2). NCBI lineage: Eukaryota > Metazoa > Mollusca > Cephalopoda > Octopoda > Octopodidae > Octopus > Octopus bimaculoides. The sequence goes on along the minus strand of NC_068990.1, from coordinate 31,595,461 downwards.
CCTTATGCTCACAGGATCAGAAATAAAATCACATAATGCCACAAATATATTTTCACTTAAACAATCTCAAAAGATTTCTTTTTGTACAAAGTGCTTTCTCAGTTGTGAGCACAAGAAAGTTTTCAAAAGTAAAATGAGTTTAATTTTGTTTTCCACTATACATGTTGTTTTACTTAAAAATCATAAAGATTTTAAAAATTATTTTCCATGTTTATAATGCAGAAATAGAAACATACCTGGATTTATTCCTCTAGATATGTAAGTAGTCCTTTCTATGGAATATTATTGGAAGACAGAGGGTGGGGGGGATTGTATTGAACAAAGAGTACGTCTTAGTATTTCAAAAAAGTTTGCTTGCTAATAGTTATACTGTATCTGGAAGACTTAAATTAATGAAACAAATTAACTGGATCTGTAATTTATTGGAGTTGTAATAATTAAAACATGCAAATTACTGATACAAAACATCACTATTATATAATGTTGGTTTCAGATATGTTTAGGTTTTTGAAGCAAGTTTCAAATGTATACACCTAAATGGTTATTGTTTTATCAACTCACAAACTTCTGTAAATGTCTAAAAGTTATGAGCTTTGAAGCATTATGTTTTGAGATTGAATATATTTTTGATGTTAAATGTTTTCCATTTTGATATCGAAACAATAGCTCAGAGAATATGAAAACAAGGTGGTATTATTGCTAAACAAAATGCATCCAAATGAGGTGTTAGTTTGATTAAACAAAAACTAAATTCTAGAAAACAAAATAATTGATGAGATCTTAATTCAGGCTGGAGAAACTATGTTTCTTGTCATAATGGCTTGGGAGTTGAAGATGTTTAGGAAGCATAGTGATAGCATAGGTGAATTGTTAGGATTCTTGGAGATTCTAATTTAAAAGAACTAGATGTGTTAGGTGAATTGTTTTAGTAATTTCTTTTGTTCATTTCTACTTTTGATTGGCGTCTTTGTTACAGTTTGTATATTATGTAATTCTAATTTTTTTTTCTTTCATGCTTTTATTTGACTTTGGATACTACTAAACTGAAGTTTCATTTTTTTTTCTAATTTACTTCTTTAGATACAAAAAGAATTAAAAAATAAAACCAGATAAATACTTTATAGGAAATATAATTTGTTCATAAATGTTTTAAAAACAAATTTACATTTCATTGCAGAATAATAATAATAACTGTGAAAATCCTCTGCATTGGCACATATAAATAAACAACAAGTAAATCCAGAGAGGAAATTTAATTCATCAGAGTATCAGCATTTTTATCCTTAAAAAAAAAATTCTCATTATAAATTTGACACCTAAAATAATAATGCAATTTATCCACAGTTGAAAACAATTTAAATTGCATTCATTTGTAGTTACAAGTTTTACCCTTGGGCAAATGTTGCAGTTTCTTATATTTTGAGTTACATTTAAATATGTTTATATGTTTTGAAGAATATTCCAGCCATTGTTGTAATTCCAGAATTAAAACTGCAGCATAATATCTTGTCCCTTAAAGGCATATTTTTCTTTTAACAATAAATGCATACCATAGCCATATTAATGAGCAAATGAATTATAATCGAAAGCTCAAGTTGCAGCATCATTTATCCTACAACTGACTTTTGAAATATTCAGAATATAAAATATTGCAATATTCTAAATTATGGAGAATGCTATTTACCAAGCTGATGTTGTTTAGATGGCTTAGATACTTGACATTTTTTTAAAGCTATAATTTATATATGTACAACTAACCTACAGAAAAAAAAGAAGAAAAAACCTGAATTATTTCAAGAAGTAAAAGAGAAATAAAATATTTATATCACAAGTGTAACTGCTGCAAGTCATGATCATGTGGCCTGACTATTTCAGGTTTCTATTGCAAACTACTATGAAACTAGCTAAGAATAAGCTCAAAAGTACACAGGCATGCACACACACACACACACACACACACACACACACACACACATGTATGTATTTTACACATATATGCATTTTACAAATATATACATAGATATACACATACATGCACACATATATATGAATACACACATATATATATATATATATATATATATATATATATA
>NC_068990.1:31584640-31592267 GCF_001194135.2 Octopus bimaculoides | reverse complement strand
TGTTGTTTTTTTATACTTCTTTTATTTTTCAAAATTAAGATAAACAAAGTTCTTTTTTAATCTGAAATATACTCTCCTTAATTTTCTACAATGCTCTTCCATCTATCTGGTAGACTTGTAAGGCTGCTCTTCCAAAATTCACTTGTCCATGACAAAAAATACTCCTCCAGTACTATTCTGACTTTATCTGCAGAATTCATATTTTTCCATCCAAATGATTTTGAAGACTGCAGAAAAAATGATAATCAGATGGGACAATGCCCAGCGAATATGGTGGGTGGGGCATCGTTTCCCATTCAAACTGCTCAAGCCTTTGGAATGTCATCCTCTCTGTATGTGGCCAAGCATTAGCCTGATGGAAGAACACCTTTCCTCTTGAAATCAAAGCTGGTTGTTTTTCTTCTGTTGCTGGTGTCATTGAATGGTTGAACGACCAAATCCAAGCTTCTCTGCTAGTTTCTCAACAGTTACTATGGGATTTTGTTCCACCAGGTTTTGCAGTATGCCCTCATCAAACTCTACAGATCTTTTAGGATGAGGCTTGTCTTCTAGGCTGTAGTTTCTGGCTCAGAATTTCTGGCACCAGTGTTGACGCTGTCTTACGCTTATTGTCTGAACCCCATATACTTCGTTAATATTCCTCACACTTTCCATTGTTGCCTTAATTGAGCTTACAAAGCAAAATATGCCGAATATGTCCCCTTGTCACTTCCATTATAACTTTGAAAAAATAACTGTTAAAATGGCACTGCACTCTTCAAAACTTGCACTAAGAATAAGGACAAGGTAAAATTACTAACTGCCTTTATAGCAACTTGATGCAGGTAGTTTATCCCGTCCCCCTCCGCCTATTAATACACGCAATTGAAAAAACCGCATTATTTATGGGATGACCCAAAATATATACATATATTGTATGTATATATTTGAAATCTGGAACATAGAAAAGTTCTAAATACTAAGATATTTTTTCATTTTTGATGAGAAAGTTCATCTTTTAAATCAAATATTAGTTATGTTAGCAATAATACTATTTGTTCTGAAAGTTAATTGATAGCTCAACCCAGAGATTTTGTCATTTTGATTTCAAAAATATATTTGTAATGGGCCTTGTTAGATAAAAAGACAATCTGGTTCTATAAAGAAAGCCAAAGCTGATTTAATATAACTGAATTCTTTTTTTTTTCTTCACATAGTCAAAAGGAATAAAGTAATATTAAAAACCCATTTTTTCAAGACCCCTAAGGCTGGAGGAAGTTATCATCATACCAGAGACCTGGTCTGAATGCTTCTTACAGAGTGAATTCTGCTAAAGGTACCCAAGGCAGGTAGGGGTATTAAACTGAGCAATAAATTAAGTCTACCACCTGAAATCTAAGATGGTAACCAATTTCCAAAGCTTCTGAGAGACTGTAACCAATTTCAACAAAGCTGATTAGAATAATTAATATAAAGCTGTTGTGCTTTGTTTCTATAATCTTTTAAGATTTCCTTGAATGTTTTAAAACAGAGCAAAATATTTGAATTTTTCTTAAAAATGTATCTGTGATAAAGATTTCTAGAATGTTTAGTGTTTGTAAAATGAATAAAAACAAAAAGATAATGTTTGAAGCTATTAATACGGAAATGAGTAAAGTATTCAGTAGAGGAAACAAGCTATTGATAGAAGTAAGAATTTATATGAATAAGCTATTTCCTTGGGTGTTACAAGTCTCTTATACTTAAAAGTATTAGTATGTAACTAAGGAGAACAGTTATAAAACTTAAATAGCTAAAATAGTAAGATAGAAACAAATCAGACCTCTTAATATTGTGATAAGAGAGTTCAAATTTTATAACAAGAAATAATCAGCATTAGTTTGATGCTTTCCTACTTAATTCTAAGTGGCCAAACTCACAACTTGTACTAGATATTAAAAAAAAATTATGAAAGCTAAAAACAATGTATGTTGTAATTCTTCTAACACATTAAATAATTATGAGTATTAATGGGAAGATATTTTAAAACTGAATAGTGTTATATTAGAATTGAAAATAAATACATTTTTATATTACTTTTTTCTCAGTCTAGTTTTTCCTCAGAAAACTTTAAGGATGAAGGTACTTGAAGTAAAGTACCTCGATAAGATTATGTGTATTAACTTATGAGATAATGTGTTCTGGTATGAATACAGTATTAGAATAATGGAGCATATTTCATTCAGTTGATGAATATATTGTCATGTTAAATTACTAATTATGTTCTTTTTTTTTAAAGGTTAGTAAATTTAAGATTAGTGTTATTTCAATATGCTTCAAGAGAATTTAAAAATTGAATATTTTTGTCCCTAAGAAGTCAAATTTTGGTAGATACATTTATTCAACCTGATACTGAAATCAAATTTAGAATCATGGGAATTACAAAAATAACAGATTTAAAAAAATAATTAATAGCAGCATAAGCAGTATTAATACCAAAAAGCAATCTTTATATCCAACTTAATGTGGATGTTGTGTTAGAACACCAAATACTATGTTATTTACCGAGGGGACCTCTTGTATGGATGCATGGTGCATAAAGGCACTCATATTTATATCATTGGCATATTTGGTTTACTCATATTTATATCAGACATCTGTCACTGATGAGCCCAGGCTGGAGGAAATCACATGAGCTGGCAGTTCCAGTGCCTGTAGCAGATAATTTTCATCTACCAACGATATAAATATGAGAGCTTTTATGCACCATACATCATTATGGGAGGTCCTCTCTAGGTAAATAATGCAGTATTTGTTGTTCTAACACAACCACATGAAGTTGGATATACAGATTTAAAACTCTGGAATAATATATGAATCATTTCACAATCAAAATATTGAAGAATCACCACTTATTAACATATACAAATAAAAAATATTAAGAGAATTAAATAGTATAAAATTTATATCATAAAAGTTATCGTATCCTAAACTTTATTATTTTAGTTGTGCATTTAAACCATTAAGTAGTTTATAAGCATTACTGAAATAATTACACAGAGCAGTGATAAATCCTTTTGCCTTGCAAGATACAAGACAACCTCACTAGTGCTAGTATCCTGATGAAATGCATCCAGTACACTCTGTAAAGTGGTTAGTGTTAAGAAGAGCATTCAACCATAGAAACCACACCAAAATGAAACAGATAAAAGAGATATGATTCCCCCAGCCTTTGTAGGAGTGCAGTAACTTTGAATAACATAATGATTTGGATTATGATAACCTGTACAATCTATGCCAACATGGAAAAGACAACAGAAGTGGTAGAGAGGTGGTTGCTCCTCTTCCATAATATTATATAAAAGTAAATTTTGAAGTTGGTATTGCTAATATTTTGTTAAGAAAACTTTTACCACTACATATATCTCTCTGCAATACTTATTTAACTATTAGGTAAAACAGAATTTGCTTTCTTGAATTATTAACTATTAATAAAACTCACCAGTAATCCTGAGTAAACCAGATAATAATATATTCAACAAAAACTTAATGAAACTAAGAAAAAACAGAATAAAGAATTTAGCAATTTTAGAATAACATTAGAATCAATGATTTTTGTGTGAATCAAATCCTTAATTAAAAAAAGTTGCGATTAGAAATTAATACGAATGTAAGATGTATATAATTCATATAACATTCTTTTTGGTGATGAGGCTTTAACAAGACTAACAAAAGATTTTAAATTTTTACTTGAAAAATAAATTATATAAAATTCAAAAATAATTCTGTGAAACAAATGATAACAAGAGAGAACTTTCTCTCTAATCAGATTATTGAATAATTCTATCATACATTCCACATATGAGCATTAAACATTTTGTGGACAGTAAATATTAGCAGATGAGAGTGTTAACTTATTCTGTTACATTCCAGTATGTTTGATGATAATACTTTGCCAACTAGTCCCACAATTTCATTTATCCTTCAGCAACCCTGATTACTATTTTTGTCAGGAGCAGTTATCTTTTGTATCATTTGATTAATCACACAAGAGAAACAGATTCAAAATCAATGAAGATTTATAATAAATCTCATCTGTACAATTCCATTTTTTTTTTTTCTTCTTTCTGAAATATGATTCTGAAACTTATAGCAAAGATAAAGGTAAATCAGCTTGAAATTTTACAGCAACAACAATGCCAACATCTGCATTACAACATGGGTCTTTAAGCTATGGCAAAGTTTGGGTTAAAGGAAGATGGAAATAGAATAGAAAAATATCTTAAAATAAAATATTTAAAATAAAAATATGAATGTTTTAACAGAATTTGTGGAATAAGATTAAAATAGATTTGAGCAGAAAAAAGTTAAAAAGCAAAAGAAAAAAGAAAAAGAAAAAAACAAGTAAATTCTTTACTGAATATCTGACATCAAGAAATAGTATTAGGTTCTGAAATTGAAAGGGTGCTAAAATAACAAACAAACACATAAAAAACAGGTTTATATATAAAAACAAAAAATATATACTTAAAGAAAATAAATCCAAAAGGATTGTAGATTTGATTTGTATTTAGTTTAGCCATCTGAAATATAAGTTTAGTCATTTGAAATGCAGACACTCTTTAAAAACTGTTGCTTGCATAGTAGTGTAAAATCTTTATAACTATCTGTATATTCCTTTATATTTATCTATGTAAGTATGTAAGTGTGCACACATGCACACAATAATTTATTATGACTCATCTCATCTCTGTCTCTCCCACGCATACACATAATATTCAAGAATTCTTTATTGTAATAACTGATTATGATGATTACAATATTGATCATGATAAGGATTATGTTGATTGTGATCATGTTCATAATGATTAAGGTGATGGTGATGATCATGAAGCTGTTGACTCTGGTATGAATATCTTGATCATCATGATCATTTACAGCAATTCACTATTATTCTGAGAGTAGTGTTATTTTACTGTTCTCTTACAAAAGTATAATTATTTCAGATTTGCAAAATATTCTGATCCAGCAGAAAGAAAAGCTTTTGATAACTTTTTCGAAATCTAAAATTTGAAACTTCTTCATGTCGCTTGGCTATGAATTCCGTATTTTGTGATTATAATGTGCTATGGTATAATTGTCCTTAACTTGATAATTGGGATTGGGTAAAAATTATACTGATATTTAGTGACAATTAAAAATAAAAGAGAATGAATATTTGGATGCTTTCATAAATAAGAACAATACTTGGGAATTATGAATCCTTACATTCATAGGCAACACATAATATTCTGAAGATCTTGCAATAAAATACATGCAGCTTCTTTGTAGGTTTTGTTCAAGAAATACTAACAAAAATGGAGAACATTATGATAGGTTTAATAAGGACTTTGATCTGATTATGGTGAAGGTATTTGCTCATTTTTAGATTTTCACAAACCTGCATGTGAAAAATTGGATATTTTGCTTATATAAGAAAAACACAATAATATAGTGGGAGTTGTCTCCAGATTCCAGAAAGAGGGACCAATGGTAGAATTTCAGCAAGAGCAAATTGGACAGGTTAATTGTATTTCTTGATATTATAATATTATGGGTTCCATTCATCAATAAACTCAAGTGTCTAGACTTTTGTTTACTTGTTTCTCACAAATATCATAAAACTGGGTAGTTTTGCTGATCAGTACTACATTATCTAGTATCAGGTTACTGTGGAAAGTATTCAGCTATCAAAAGTTGGGGTTTGATGAAGATAAGAATAGAGAAACATTCCTGGAAAAATAAGGCTATACATAAAGAAGTGCTGAGCTCTAATTGTGGAGGTACCTGTGGAAGGGGTAGACCCAGAAAGATGTGGGACTAAGTGGTAAGAATGGCTTTTCAGATGCATGGGCCATAAAGGATAGTTACTGAGATGCCTAAAATAGGTTACATGCTAGTCACTCATATAGTCAATAAAGTCGTACAGGTAAGTGTTGTACTCAATAACTCAATCATAGGCAGCCTGCAACCTGCAGGACTCTCTCAATGGCACATCTAGAGATTTAGAAATAAAATTTCAAACTTGGAAGCAAAATCGAGAGTCTAGGAACTTCAGAGTGACGTTAACAAAGACTCGTGAAGACAGAACACTGCTACCATCAGGGAAATGGCTATGCTCAATATGCAACCACATAGCATGGGGTGTGTGTGAGGAATGCAGACCACCCCTCACATATTCAACGGGGTGCCACTTTTTATGTGTGTTTGCTGTGGTTGAAGGTATGTTATGTTTACATACCAGGGGGCCAATTTGGCTACTGTACAGGGCAGCCAAAACCCATGCTACACCAACAAGTTGATATGCAGAGAAAGAGTTGTAATCTATAATATAAATTGAAGTTGGCTGACCATTGTATTCTTTCTTGTCTTGAGGCTCACGGCCAAACAGCTGGGTGGATTCCCGTGAAAAATGGCACACATATGGAGATGGGTGCATAGATTGGAATGTGCTTTCTATTTTTTTCCTAGCCCCCATACTTACAGAGAAAATCGATTAAAACAACCTGCATGCGTGCATCTATGTGAGTGTGTGCCACATCATCCAAACAGACCGAGTGAAACCAGGTTTATCTGTTAGTAATCTTATAAAGTGTGCTCAGTATAAACTATGGGTATACCTTCTCTACCAGCCTGCCAGTAGCCCTGAAAGCATAGCAAAGCATTTGTTAAAATGGTGATGGTCACTCTATGCTGAAGCCTGTGTGAGATGGAATGGTATTGGATCAATCTGTATTCATTGCCTCTTCACTTTACTCTTCTCTACTGCTAGTCATCACTTTTTTACCCCATTGTCACTCTTCATTGACACTCACCATTCTCTCTTACTATCACCCCTCTTTGTTGTTCTCTATCACTTACTCCCTCCTATCATCATCCATCTTTATTACTATCCTTCAGCAATTCTCTCTCTCTCTCTCTTATTCACATTTCTCCCTCCTCTATCATTTTGAGTTGACATGTTCACTTTACCTCACTTCTATTACTCCCGGCTCCCTTCATCCCCTCCCCTTTCACTCCCTCTTTCATGTCAACACATTCATGCTGCCTTTCTATGCAATCTCCTTATTCCCTTTTCCCCCCTATCACACTGCCATGCTGTTTTGTTATTCAATCCCCTTACTAACAACGAATATGTAATTGTTTATCACTATCTGTAGCATGTAACTAACTGTCTATCACTATGAATGGAAGTATGGTTGGAGAGATGGCTACAAAGATGGACAGAAGGATGGATGGACAGATGGATAGACAGAGGGACAGATGGATGGCTATTTTCAGGGCCTCCAAAACTGGTGGGAGGAAAGAAGGATATTTTACTCAGACCAGACACCTGGCCTGAATGCTTGTAACAAAATGGAGTCTACTAAAGCAACTAAGGGGCCAGGTTGTCCACTGTTTATGATGTAAGATATCGTTTTATATATATATGTTAATACTTTATTCCAACTAAAAAAATATTAATTGTTCAATGAGTACAATAAAGTAGTGTAACCAGACCAAAAAACAAAGGCTTGAAAAAGGGAGATAGTTGGATAGAAAGAGGGAAGGAGAAGGCGAGAGAGAGAGAGAGAGAGAGAGAGAGAGAGAGAGAGAGAGAGAGAGAGAGAGAGTGTGTGTGTGTGTGAGA
>NC_068990.1:31583071-31584630 GCF_001194135.2 Octopus bimaculoides | reverse complement strand
GAGAGAGAGTGTGTGTGTGTGTGAGAGAGAGAGAGAGAGAGAGAGTGTGTGTGTGTGTGAGAGAGAGAGAGAGAGATTGAAAAACTTTAGAGTTTTGAACCTAGATATGAAAAATTAATGAAGAGAATAGTATGGAAAGAGATTACTAGGTTCATCTCTCTAACTACTGTCAACAAGAAAAAAAAAACAGACATAAAAGCTTTGTTTTGATGACAATGATGAGGAGGAGGAGTCCAAGTGTTTGTTAATTAATCGTGACTAAATACTTCCTCAAGTTTTGCAAACAAAAAGAACAAAACAACAAACAACTGAAATTATTGATTTGTAAATATCCATTTTAATTTCAGTAGACACTACACATCTAATGAAAAAAGAAAAAAAAAAAGGAAAAATGAATAGTTGGTTTCTTTATTTTTTATTTATGAAAAACTTTCATGGACATAAAATTATATGTTTTCATGAGTATGCTTTGAAAGAAAAATATTTCTACTCACACTTAATGGTAAAAAGTAAAGAAAGATAAATAAGGCAGGTTTTATTTTACTAATGATTATTCCTAATTAACTTTTTCTGGATCATCTCTCTGCTGGGAGGAGACAGTTAGTGAGGGAAGTTTAAGAAAAAAAAATAGTAGGAAAGATAAAAAAGAACTGAGAAAATTACAAAAGAAAATAATTAAATTTTAATTTTAATTTTATATTGCTAAGATACACTGTTTTAGCTGATCAGGGAGTTTATTTCCCTAAAACAAGGACAAGTTTTGTTTTGGAGTTTATCAAGTTTGTCATAAAATGGAAAAGATAAAATAACTTTATCAATGTACTAAACAAAAAAAAACAAAAAAACTGTCAATAAAAATTTGACAGTAACTTGGACATCGAAGGAAGTTGAAATACTTAGATACAAAATAGATTGTTTTTTCTTTGTTTTGGTTACGAGAAGATAAAAAAAATCTATTCTTAGGATTCAAAGAAAGACGTTGAATTGTGTTAAAAAGAATTGCTCATTATTAGTAAAGGATATTGGTTATAGATATAAGAGGGTGTGAAGAGAAAAAAGACTGTAATGCCAAACAGACAGGCTTACCTATATATGTACATGAATACACACACACACGCATGCGTGCACACACACATGCATGCCCACAATTGAACATATACTCACACACACACATGCATACACACAATTGTGCATATACTCACATGCATATATACACACACACGAACACACACATATTGGCTGACCAAGACAAACATCTAATATGTGTACAAATTACATTTTGGAGGCTTGTCCAAGTCAAACATCTTATGTCTTTATATATACATATATGTGTATGTACATATGTGTGTATGTGTGTGTGTATTTGTATATGTGTGTGTGTATGTATATATATGTATGTACGTGTGTGTTTGTATATATGTGTGTGTGTGTATATGTATATATATACATACATACATACATATATACATACATATATATATATATAATTACATATATACACATATACATACATACATACATACATACATACATACATACATACATACATACATACATAC
>NC_068990.1:31580306-31581891 GCF_001194135.2 Octopus bimaculoides | reverse complement strand
TATATATACAGAGAGAGTGAGAGTATCATTGCAACTGTCCAGTGAATGGTCACCTGAGCACTGTATACAATAAGTTTATTATATATATATATATATAAATTATGAATCACAGCTGGGGAAGAATTTCCTTGGTTTTAATAAATAGTATATATGTGTGTGTGTGTGTGTGTGTGTACATATATATCATCTATCATCACTTAACGTTCCCCTTACCATGTTTGTATGTATTATCATCATTTTAATTCCACTCTCCATGTTGGCATGAATTCTACAGGCTATTATGGTGTGTATTATTATGAATAGTACCAATCATCCTGTGTCTCTTTTGTGACACAGGATCTATCTTTATAGATCACAAACAAGATAGTAATACTGAGAAATACATATTATGTACCACTAACATCACTACACAGCTTCATTGTCCAGGTAATTGTATTATAGGTTATGGGTCTCAGATCTGTTAGCAGGTCGTATACAAATACCAGCATGGTACTTGGCATGAATAAGACCACCAAAAACTATAATATGAAAGGGGCTTGAAAAGACAACCATGTCACATCAACCATCATGCCAGTTGGCAAGAGACACTTCTGATCTTAGGTGGAGGAGTCTGTTCAAAAATTGTATTGCAGTATCCTCTCAATGCCAGTACAATCAGCAGTAAACCTGCAACTTGTTCTGGGAGGCAGGAGCACCACAAAAGATGCATGTCATAAGAACCTGAAGCAGGTCCAGGAGGAAACAGTTTTTAATGCTTGGGAATTGGAATGTTACAAACCTTATAAGCAAGGAACAGGAATTAGTGGAGCAGACCAAATACTTCCAGCTAGATATAGTGGGTGTCTCCTCTACAAGGTTCTGTGGCTCTGGTACCATATATTTGGATGGAAGGTCAACTCTGCACTATTCAGGTGTGATGCCAACTATTTTCATACAGAGTGGAGTGAGATTTTCACAAACCCCTGGCTGTCAGATTGTGGTATGGTTACAGGAAAGAATTGCTAGATGCATTTTCCAAGCCAATCCAACTGGCAGAAGACTGAGAAGTAGACCATGAGTTAGATAATAACCATAGACTCAGTTGATCAGCCTTTGAAAGTCAACAGGAAAGTTTAAGACAGTCGCTTCCAATGGAGGCAGTCTCTGAGGACTCTACGCATGCAACCCTCCCAGGAATAGTCAGTGGAAAAGATGGATGGATGGATGAATGGATGGGGGAACACATACATCTGTCACAATAAAATTACACCACTTCCATATTTTCATTGCCTGTGAAGGTACATAGTAGATGGAGAATAGACAATAGCAGTTACAGTTTTCCAGTTGCTTACATGGTTGTGGTTTTCTGTCACTGCTGCTCTTTAAGAAGTTGTCATTAAAATATCTACAATTGAAGAAGATGGTCATCATCAAATCTGATGGAAAACTATAAACAAGGAATGTGTATGGGGATGTATGTGCATCCATGTGTGCTTGCATATGCATGTAGGTTTGTTTGTGTACTGATAGAGAAATGATGAGAAGAAAGAAAAATTATATATAATGGTTAAATATTTATCTAAAATAATAGTGAATACATTTTAAA
>NC_068990.1:31572007-31576756 GCF_001194135.2 Octopus bimaculoides | reverse complement strand
TATATAAAAAAAATAATATATAAAAAAATAATATATAAAAAAATAAATATACCAATACATTATATTGTCTTTGAGCTTTTGAAGTTCAATGGTAATTCATGTATATGAAGGTTGGAAAAATAAGGATGCATGAGAATTGAGAGTTGTGTTAGGTTTAAAAAAAAGGGGTGAAAAGTTTGTGTTAAGCAGGAAGTGTGTGTAAAGGGAGACAAATGTTTTTAGTTGGAGTTATGAACTAAAAATATTTGTCTCCCCTTACACACACTTCCTGTTTTGACACCACACTTCCTGCTTAACACAAACTTTTCACCCCTTTTTTTTAAACCTGCTTGGCAGTATTTTGTCTGTCTTTATGTTCTGGGTTCAAATGTCAACGAGGTCAACTTTGCTTTTTGTCCTCTTATGGAAAATGAAATAAGTACCGGTCAAGTACAAGACTGATGTAATTAACTAGCCTCTTCCCCAAAATTTCAGGCCTTGTGCCTATGGTAAAAAGGATATTACACATATAATACATAATGCAGAATGTAGTAGTAAATAAAAAGGAAATAAAATTTTAAAATTTATACTTTCTGTGTGACCCAGTACCAAATGATCCATGACCCAGTGCAGCTCCATGGTTGGGGACCCTGTTCTAAAGTATAATTTAAAAGAAATTTGGTAGCTATCTCCAGCACATTGAGTGACCATGCTTAGCTTGCCATGTTACCTCGGCATATTGTACAGTTATCCCAATGGTATTTTACAACTGTTTTATCAAGAGTTAGAAAAGGGGAATAGATAAAGAAATAGCTAGTTTTTTTATAGAAGAAGAAAGAGAGAGGTATTAGCTGCTGAGATCAATATTTCATCTCTCAAAACAAAATGCAGTTTGTATCATATAGAATTGAAATATTTTCATCAAGTCCATAGCAATTTTTTAAATTTTGTGTGCGTATGTGAAAGACTTGTGAAATAAGAGTGAAAACTTAATTCCTTTTTAGATAAGTACAAGTTACAATGATGTACACATACAGACACAGATACTCAGATATATTTTTCAAATATTTTATATCTAGAACTTTTATTAAAATATATTAAAAATCAGATTTGTATTATTAACATACTTCATTCATTCTCTGATTTCAACAAACATCAAATGCTTATAGAAGACAGAAATTTGAAGTGGATACTCAACTTCAAAATAAATAAGTAAATCTTTATATGAGTCTTCATCAAAGAGATTTTAACTTTTGGTCATCAGATATGTTTTGTTAATAAGCAATAGTTGAACCATAGGGGGCACATGTAAGTTCCATAACATCTAAGAAATTTAAATGAAATAATAAAAAAAAAATTGAAATGATTTATTTTTATAATAACATTTGTTAGATATATTTAAATCTATAGCTAACAATAAAAGTTGATTATTGCTTATGGAAAATTTATCTTACATCTATATTTTAAACACATCTATTTTGTTAAGCTATTAGCAATGCCAATTTTTTTACTATTAATTTCAGAGAGCATCTATGTATATCATTAGTTTAACAATTAATCAGATATTTTTAGTGATTAAGCTGTGTCTTTTATAATTACAAAAATCAATACTTATCTATCCTTTTTTTTAACAAGCCATTTATAGAACTGAACAGCAGTCATGCCTTTAAATCTTTACATAGCGCTTCTAAGACTGCAGCATATAGGAGTGGAATGTTTTCATGTATCAATAACAATTTGTTTATTTTGTCTTTTTTTTAAAAAAAATATGCTTTGTATTATGCTCAAAATATTTATGGTGTCATTATATCAGACATGGAGGACACATAAGGCAGAATTATCAATCTTTGTTTTCCTACAGAGAGTTGCTGCACTGGGCTAATGCAGTCATGTAAAATTTACACAAATACAATGAAAGTGATAACAAGGTATAGGATTATACTGTTTTATGGAACACCATATAGAAGTTTAAAAGAAAATTATCTTTACTGGACAAAATACACAAGAATGTTTTGATAAGTCAGTGATGTTCATTTGATTTTGGTGCTAATATAACCTTGATTTTGTCTAAGATGCGAGTACATTTCTCTTCTACACATATCATGGAATATATAGGTGTGTTAATACTGTATTTACATTGATTTAAACTACGTTTACTAAGAGTATGAAAGAGCTAAAGATAAAACAATTTTTAAAAATATAATCTAATTAATATTATAAGGTTGCCTCTACATCTCCCTCACAACACACCAACCATTATAATGAAACAGTTCTCAGCTGGAACACTTTTCATCATAGACCTGATAGATCATGATTGACCTTAGGACTAAACAACTAATAAATTTAATCTCACAATGCTTGTTTAACATTATTGTTTGCTTACAACATGAAAAAGCTAGCATGATACAGTATCTGTTGCTACTATGATTTCATCTGTGAAATCTTTGAGTTTGTGAGGTATAAACTACTTTTACATATCAAATTACAAATTACTTCTGCTCTGGTTATCCTCTGTTAACAGTTTACAACTCCTTTTTATCCAGAGCTTATAAGAAGCATATTCAAAGAGTTCACAAATGTGTGGTATTGAGATAAGAGCATTGATTGTTGAAGGTCTGTGAAATGTGCCCAGTTTAATTCATGTCATAGGTAACTTTCACAAAAGACAGACAGAATACAAGTGAGCTGTGAAAAGTGGCTGGTATTAAATGTATCAGCTGATGTGTTGTTTAGGGATGTGATGCAAAAGTGCTGAGAACAGAAAGTACCTGAAATAGAGGAATCCAGAGAAAACTTGGAAAGAAATGGCAATGTATATATGTTAGTTGACTGTTATTCTGGTCATATGTAGATGAAACAATGTAAATGGTAGAGATGCCTGAAGCAGGAGAATCTGAGTGACTGGCTCTATGCTGACTTGTCTGATCTTTGTCAGCACAGAAAAATGGTTGTTGTAGTTGTTGGTGGTGGTGGTGGTGGCCGTGGAAGCAATGACAACACAAACAGAAACATTCCCCATGTCAATACCGTTGATATCACTGCTTACAACTGCAATTTATGATGCAGGCAATGGTGATGAAGTAGGACTTAGCTCTACAGCAACTAATGTTGCTGATAATGATTTATTTCCTCTGAAGCAACCCAGGTTCTTTTAAAGTTTGGAGTTAATGGCTCACACTAGTTATTTCATCACTACCAATTACATATATTTATCATATACTTTGAATTTTGTGTGAAGAAATAATCTGTTAATCCTCAGCATAGGTTCATTAAATTCCATCCTTCATCTTTACACCTTAAACTGTAATTAGTTCTAATTAAGTCATCAAAGAAAGATGCTTTTACTTCTACTAAAGAACCTGCATTGTTTTCTTACCTGTGTTTCTCAGCTATTTATTGTAATATACCATACAAAAATAGATTTAGATACTTAAGTAGAAGCAACACACTATCTGTCACTTTGTACTGTCAACCATTATTTGGAAATACTGTGTAGTCCCTGAACTAACCAAAATATGACATCTGAGATGAAAAATCAACTATCATTTATCAATTACTTCTAAATGCCTGACTACACTTCTGCTCAAACTACTTCTGCTCAAACTACTTCTGCCGTTACATCATCATTGTATAACAATAGTAGTTTATAATCTTCAGCTAATACCAGCTAATGCAATCAGTAATATCTATATATTTAAAAAGATGGCAAGCTGGTAGAATCATTAGCATGCCATGCATAATCTTAAGTGGCATTTTGTCTGTCGTTACGTTCTGAGTTCAAATTCCACTGAGGGTCACTGCCTTTCATCCTTTTAGATAAAATAAGTACCAGTTGAACACCAGTATCAATGTAATTGACTTACCCTCTTCTCTGAAATTGCTGGCCTTGTGCCAAAATTTGAAACCAATATATATTTAGTGCACTTAAACAATCTTTCTTAACCTTATCTGATATAACATTCATCTTCTTTGTGAGTGAAGTATCTATCTTTGTGATTGAAGTATCTAACATGTTATTGAGTCCCTACCGTCTTACTATCTACACATTCAGCATTATGATTCTAGAATGCTTTACATCTTCAAGAAATCCCTAATGCTACATGTTTTATTAATACTTATTTCCAAACACTCTAAATTGAATTATTTCCAATTAAAAGATTGAATTTGTAGCATAGAATTCTGAAGAATGATTTTATCTCAGATACTTTGATGCCTTTAGTAGATTAAAATAGAAAAGTGTGAGAACAAAATTTAGTGAATACCAATCTGAGCTTTAAACTAAATGCATTACTTCACTATTTCGTTACCAAACAGTGCTGAATTTAGAGGTGGTGAGGCTGTTGGTTACAAAAAGCTTAGTTTGGAACGCCTTTCTTAAAAAAAATTTACCAAATCTCATATGTATATTTTAATTATTTTGAAGTCCCTGTGAATTGTGTGGCTGGAAGCTGTAGCTTGTTTAGCTTTATACCTCAAACTGTCACTACTTCACCTGCTAGACTACAAGACATCTCACAATGTCAAATTACTCTTTAGTTCTGACTAACTTTTCTAATTACCAGCATTTATTGACTATACTTTACTTTTAAAATTAAGCCATTTCTTATAACACATTCATTTGTTTTACTTTTTCCCAAAATGTTTTCTATAATGATATTTTAATTCTGCCTTACTGCATATGGTTAATAAAACTTTGACCATTCCAAATTTATCATTTTAAAGCCAAAAATTTTGGATCAGTGTTTCAATGGTAACTCCATAGTATATATA
>NC_068990.1:31542290-31571930 GCF_001194135.2 Octopus bimaculoides | reverse complement strand
ATTTAAAAGCAGCAGAAATATAACAAAAGACTGTTACTTGGAGTTTCACGTTCCCGTTCATCGGGTAGCTAAGTAAAATTTCAGCCCTCGATGCAGCTAGATAAAATTGTAGCCATCCATGCATACAGGCATGTCCTTTGCAGCTTCTGGTGCTATGTGAAATACACTCATGCTGGTGCCACATACAATGCACTTGTGTCAGTACTATGCAAATGCATCCATGCCAGCAGCATGTAAGAAGCACACAGTACACTCTGTAAAGTGGTTGGCATTAGGGAGGGCATCCAGCCATAGAAACCAAACCAAAACAGCAATGTTATTAAGGATAGTATAAAAGGTGATAATATAATTTCCACCATACAGGGTATCTATGATAACTTAATTTTTTCTTCTCAGAGTATTACTTTATAAATAAAAAAAAAACATCTTTCTTCAGAATATCATGCAATAAACAAACAGTATGTCCACAATGTTATTGTGTCGAGTAAAAAGTTTTGCAATATTTCTGTAACTTATTTGCTTTATTCATCAAGTTACAACAAAAGCAGTCCAGTGTTCAAAGTAGAATCCATTGTGTTGTACTGTCTGTATCTGCCAGTTTAATACTGCACTTATGCCAATTTTTTTTTTTTAAGGCAAAGAACCCCTTCACTAAAGCATCCACTTCTTGTTGGTTGATGAAGCATCATGACCATAGGAAGTGAGCCATGGATTGTAATAATCCAAAGGATCTAGATCCAAATTATATGCTGAGGTGGCATCAGTTCAATTTCCTCAAATTCCTGGAGCTTATTCTGGGTTGTCTGAGTGGTATAAGGTCTTGCATTGTCTAACTTCAGAAGGACCCTCTTTCTGATACCAATGCCGGATATTTTTGCCACCACTCCAGCTGTTCAGAGTAGAGGTTAGCATCGATGGTTTAACCATCCAAAATGAACTCATAGTGAATTATCTCCTCCAACGACCCAGAATAAATTTCAGAAACTCAAGGGAATTGAACTGATGCCACACTTGGCATAAAGTCCAGACCAAGTTCCCATGGATTATTACTTGCAAATCTATGGTTCACTTCCTGAGCTCATTATGCTTCATCAACCAGAAGGTGAAAGTTTCAGTGAAGGAGTTCTTTGCCTCAAAAGACAAGAGCTGGTAGAAAGGTGGCTTCAGACAGTGCAACATGAATACTGGGTTGCTTTTTTGTAACTTGAGGAATAAAGTAAATAAGTTTCCAAGATATTACAAAACTTTTGACCCAACCCAATATTGAAGTAATAGATTAAGCAAACACCTTCAGTGAACATCATTGTATTTTTCCAAGAAATGTTTTGCCACATCACATGACATTTAATCTATCATACTATTATATGCTATTTCATTGAATAACATATTATGAACATTTTATATCTTATCTAATGTCTTTGTTTTCATATTAAGAATTTAAGATAAATTTTATTATTGCATCCCCTCTAAGAAACAGAAGTAATGAAAAATAGTGCCATTTGGTTAGTGTATCTTTTTATCTTACTTTCCAAACAATTTGTCACTATTTCTGAAATTTCTGTTGATCCTTCCAGTCAAATACTTCCTTACAAAGTATTATTTTTTTTAAAATACTTCTATGAAGAATCTAAAAGAAACACAAACATCCTAAGAAAAAGTTTTACATGGAAGGCCTCCATTTAAAGGAATGCTACTCTTGGCAACCCCTCTTTTTACATGTGTTGATATAAACACTAACCTGTAACTTTCATGCACTTTATTAGCAACTCTTATCAGACACATCCTTCTTGTATTGAAATAAAGTCATGTCAGGGAATGGGCAATATCCTTCTTCATCATAAAAGAAAAGAAAAGAAAATAAGCTAGACCTTTCTTTACATTTCCTGACATATTATCACTATTAGTAAGATTTCCTCTCAGGTCCTAAATTAAAAAGCATCACTAAATTCTCTTTATTATACAGTTCGTTTGTGTTCTTTTCTGTTTGTGTATTTCCTTTTTAACAAGAAATCAATTGCATCAACTTCATTTTATTTATTTTCTCAACTCTCCACTCAAAAGAGTTCTCCATAAGTCAGAAGTCCAGCCTATCCTTCCAAGAAAAGCAAACATAATTCAAAAGCAGTATAATCTATAATCCTGGAAGTATTATAGGGAGAGGAAGGGACACAGATAAAGTGCATGAATGAAAAAGAGAAACAGATTAAGACTAAGAAAAACAATCTCATCCAAGGTTAAAACGGTAAAGGATTAATTTCCCTGTTTGTGTTATAGTAAGATTATGAGGTGTAAATACCAGTGATATGGATTCACAAGCATTAAATTATGGACATGCACAACATTATTTATATCTATGAGAAAGAATGAGATTAACCCTTTCATGTGTGGAGCAGCTGGCAGCACTCAGATTACATCTATATCAAAATCATTTGAAAATAGTTAGATCCAAATCTTTTTCTTTTTTATATATTTTATGCACACACCCCTCCACTTTCACTTTAGCCCTTTGACAAAGGATTTACACTTAAAATGGTATGTAATAGCCATTATAAATGCTGTCAGCAGATGTGAACTTGAAAAGTTTTAAGTAGAGGATTTGAGAGACAGCTGAATAAGTAGTCCTGATAAATAGAAAAGTCTGAATAAAAGAAACTTCACTGCAAAGTTTTTTTTTTTTTTAATAATCTTCCCATGCTAAAGAAATCTTGGCCATGAGACTTGAGACTTACATTATGGTTAAACTGGAGTGGAGGAAAGAAATTAAACCACTTATGAATGACTAAGAGCTGAATTATGATGACTTGCTACTGAAATGACTAAATTAAGCTATGATGAGTAAATTAGCTAACAGTGAGAATATTATGACAGAAAAGAAAATTTTGGTTATAAAATTCTGTTCAGATTTAAAAAATAATATTTCAGTATTGTAGATTAGGATTTTCTACAATGAAGTTTAAAGAATTACTGTTACAGAAGAATGACATGAAACTTACCTTAATAATCAGGTGTGCAAATGAAGTAAATTGTTAAGCAAAAATAACAAGAATAGAGAGAAAATAAAATTATTTGGGGAATACCTGGAAAATTATGAAATATATATATAGAAAATTATGAAATATATATAGAAGAAAATTATGAAATATATATAGAAAATTATGAAATATATATAGAAGAAAATTATGAAATATATATAGAAGAAAATTATGAAATATATATAGAAGAAAATTATGAAATATATATAGAAAATTATGAAATATATATAGAAGAAAATTATGAAATATATATAGAAAATTATGAAATATATATAGAAGAAAATAAGAAATATTGAGTACAATGTTTAAAAATTAACTTAAACGTGGTCTAAGAGTTTGTTATAAAATGTTTCCGTTTGCCATGTTGACAAGAATGCAAGAAATAATATTCAAATGTGTATTTTTTGATAAAGCAAAATAATTCACACAATACAAAATCCCACAATAAACAGTTTGAAACTTCAAGCTTTCAGATTTCAAATAATAAGACAATTATGTCAAAAAGGTTAAGTTTCATCACAGGTAGTTTGGGAAACACTTTTAAATATGACTAGCTTTCTTTCCTGTGGGCCAAATTATATATTTTACAGAGAGAAGGTTTCGGTATCATCAATCAGAGAATATAAGACAAATCAACCTCCATTATCTTGTTTCAGTTTTCTGAGTTGTCATTACTGACTTTTTCCTATGTTCCAAATGGCATTCAATCAGAAATTGCATTTTGAAGCTTTTTCAACTTGATGAGTGTGCACAACGATTGCTGTTGCTTGAAAAATTTAGGTCTCTTATTTCAGATATCTCCACATATACACTATCTATCTAACAGGCAAGCTAGGTTATGACTGCACAGATATGTTTGGTTAAAATAATAATCCTTTAGGTGTGTCAGATGGACATATTCTATCAAACTATTGAAGAGCAACGCTGAACATATATTTTAAAACTTAAGTGTAGATGCAAATTGAAATGTTTTGCATGTCATATAATCAAATAGGGAATATCCAGTGCTATGTAATCCCACATCTCCAAACTGGACACATGTACCACTATTCTATATATATATTCACTTTACAATACCACTGCTGAATTAAGTAACTTTAATACATGTCAATGAGTCCATATTTTCATCTTAGCAGGTATGTGTCATCCTCTCATATGTTTATTAACTTTCATCAATCAAGAAATTTTGAACAATTCAATCTCACACTTAGCTCCCTGACATGAATGTGATGAAACATCCGAAAAGATGACATATGCATGTTGGGATAATAAATGTTATCTTAGTAATGTAAATTTAAATATCTTATTCTCACAGTACCACACCATTTGAGTTCAAACCTATCACATATTTGCTTTTTTTATTCTATATTATATTAGGAATTTAAGTTTCCATTTACTTTAAAAATGTAACTGTATTTGTTATTAACATTTGATAATTATGAAAAAGAAAAACTCTATATAATTTATGTCATTGCGAAGCTTTGTGATTGAATTTGGTAGGTGGAAGTTACTGCCGTGTGTGTATATGTCTGTGTATGTGCTTGTGCCTCTCTCCCAGAGAGTGAGAGGGGGAAGCTAGTTATGTTACTTAAATGGCCTGATTGAACTGAGCAAGGTTCACCACTTTCAGGTTAAGGGAGTAGAAATACAGAATCAATAAACAGAATTTTCACAATGAAAGTAAACAAAGATCTGAAAGGCTGACACAAGCATTGTTAGGATTAAAAATATGATTTTAGCGATACAATTCAAGTGCCTTATTCGACAGAATCATGTAAGTGTATAAAACACTGATCAATGTACCTAAGTGTCAACAAGACTGTATGCTTGAGGAAATGTGAGTCAAGCAGATATTCAATATTTGATTCTCTGTTATATGAGTCATTTCAGTTTGCATCCAGCTAATTAAAAATTATAAGCATGTATTCATTGATTACTCCTTTGTTTTTGTCAAGCTTTTGAGAAAAGATCATATATATATGTGTGTGTGGTTAGTAGCTTGCTTACCAACCACACAAATCCAGGTTCAGTCCCACTGCATGGCACCTTGGGCAAGTGTCTTCTACTATAGCCTCAGGCCAATCAAAGCCTTGTGAGTGGATTTGGTAGACAGAAAGTGAAGGAAGCCTGTCGTATTTATACATGTACACACACACACACACTCACACACACACACACACACATACACACATGCATATATATGTATGTGTGTGTGTGTATGCGTGCGTGTGTGTGTGTGTATGTTTGTGTGTGCATCTGCATCTGTTGCCCCTACCATTGCTTGACAACCGATGCTGGTGTGTTTATGTCCCCACAACTTAGCGGTTTGGCAAAAGAAACCAATAGAATAAGTACTAGGCTTACAAAAAATAAGTCCTGGGGGTGAATTGTTCGACTAAAGGTGGTGCTCCAGTATGGTCGCGGTCAAATGACTGAAACAAATGAAAGAATATATACATATACATGCGATCTTTTCTTAAAAGTATAAGTATGTAATATATATAAATGTTATAATTACTAAATCTCTCTAAAGGAGAGATACAACAGTAGTACTGGGTATTAATATTTATCACGAAACTAACATGTCGGTCCAGAGAAATAGGACAAATACTGCTGTTGATTAACTCCGAGAGGCGATTGCCTCTAGCTAGCTATATAACACATGAACTTGCATCCATAAACCTTCAAACAAGGGAGATCATCAACTTCCCTTTGGTGGCTTGGCATCCACAGACCAGTTTCAGAGTAGTTGCCCCCATTAGTTTGGCAATATATATATATATATATATATATATATATATATATATATATACCTTCTCAGGCAAAGAATGTACCCCACAACATAGACTGGTAGTTAGCGGCTTCAGGATCAGGACTAAATGGATGCCCAGAAGACGACCAGCATAGAGGAACAGGGTCTGGAAGCTTAAAGATCCTGCGAATGGACAGAGATTTAGAGATGTATTACTCAAGGCCTTTGACGAAATAGAAGAGGATATAACTTCACACGATGTGGAAGACAACTAGAGGTTTCTTATTTCTTTATTGCCCACAAGGGGCTAAACATAGAGGGGACAAACAAGGACAGACAAAGGGATTAAGTCGACTACATCGACCCCAGTGCGTAACTGGTACTTAATTTATCGACTCCAAAAGGATGAAAGGCAAAGTCGACCTCAGCGGAATTTGAACTAAGAACGTAAAGGCAGACGAAATACCGCTAAGCATTTCGCCTGGCATGCTAATGTTTCGCCGCTTTTCGGAAGACAACTAGAGGTTTCTATGGGACAACCTGCTGAGGGCCACTGACCAGATCTGTGGATGGTGCAAAGTTGCCCACTCGATCCAAAATAACGTGGTAGTGGAACAATGCTGTTGACAGGGCTATTAGAGAAAAGAAACAGGCTTGGAAGAACGGTGGTGACAAGGAATTGTATCAGACTGCCAGAAGGGAAGCTAAGAGGCAGGTTTATTTAGCCAAAGGGAAAGTAGATAAGTAAAAATTTGCCAATGTTCTGTGCCGTGAGGACCAAAGACTTGAGGTATTTCATGTTGCAAGACAGTGTGTGAGAGAGAATCGTGATGTCGCCGGAGAGAAATGTGTTCGCATGGATGATGGTTCACTTGCACTAAATGAGGCTGTAAAGAGAGCGGTTTGGAGATGCCACTATGAAAGGTAGCTCAATAAAGAGAATGAATGGGAGAAAGAGAGTCTGCCAAAAGTCGACCCAACAGAGGGATCAGCTATCCGAATTTACAGTACCTTAGTAGATAAAGCTCCTACTGAGGAAGGCTAAAGAACCAGAAATGTGTTTAGGATTCTTGAGCAGATAAGGTGCTTTCACACCTTTTATCATAAGCGAAGAAATTTTTTTCTCCTCAGTAAAATGTAGTGATTTTGCCTTTTGGAGTTAAAATATATCACAAACATGTTTGAACAAACCTAAAGTTTGTTTATTACTATTACATTTTTACATAAAACCATCTTTCTGTATACATTTTTTCATACTTGCATGACTTGGACAGGTATTCTTCAATACAGCATCTTGTCATTAGTTGCAGTTCTTTATCCTTTTTTTCATCATCAGACTGTTGAGATCAGATTTTAGTACTGCTTCCCATGTCTTCTTTGACATTCATCTACTGTAGATCCTCTCATTTAAATTGCTTGATTTCTTCACAAACACACACACACATCGTGTGTACATCTGCATTATTCTAAATCATTTGGAGGAATAATATGGATGATTCAATTTTTCCAATGTTACAAGCATGTATCTTTCAATAATGTTTCCTTTTGATTGAAAAAGTAGCATGGATTGCATTTTTAGGGTTTCAGCAATAATCTGGAAAATGACTCATGGTGGTTCACACTGATAAATATAGGATCTAATCTTTTTTGTAAGGTATTAGCAGAAAGCTTTAGAGTTAGATTGAATATTAATAGAATTTTCTTTTTCCAATGCTCAGTTGTTTTCAATAGTTCTCATGGACAAATTTCTTTTTTAGTTCAGATTGACATGTGTGTCTAGTTTTTCTTTATTGTTGTTAAAAAGATTACTTTCTGCAATTTCCTTTTCTTTGATCTTATACTAGTACTCTAGTATTCTATGTACTAGTACACTGTTATAATTGGATAATACATATTGATATTATCACAGTTTGATTTAATCTTGGAACAAGATCGAATCAAAGTGCACTGATATCAGTAATATATTTGTTAGTATTATATCTATAATAGTTATCTGCAGCAAAACAACCTGATGTAGAAGAATTACGCCAACAATATTCTTATATGTAAAAAAAAATCCTTCCATGTTAACATGGATTGTAGTCTAGTGAATGTAATCTAGTGAAAAAAGAAAAAAAGCCATGCCTTATATTGTCCAAATTTGGTTGGGAAAATATCATTGAATAAATTTTCCAGTTGTTTTGCAGTTTCACAACTGGATCTTCCATTGTAAAGATAGACATCAGCCATTTTGGATATTACAAGCAACTGGTAGTTTTAAGGTG
Organism: Octopus bimaculoides; assembly: GCF_001194135.2. Taxonomy (NCBI): domain Eukaryota; kingdom Metazoa; phylum Mollusca; class Cephalopoda; order Octopoda; family Octopodidae; genus Octopus; species Octopus bimaculoides. The sequence goes on along the minus strand of NC_068990.1, from coordinate 31,563,882 downwards.
GATTTTTAGAAATATTATTGTTATTAAATTTATTTATATTGCAGCCAATAAATTAAAGGCATTTAGACTGAGAGTAATGGATAGATAAGTACTTCTATTTTGATCCTTTCATAACTATGTCTACTGAAACCTTGGCTGAGATTTGAACCATAGCTCTCAGATTTTCCCAGTCTAGAACCTTGAATTAATACATTTCCATAAAAGGAAGAGTGTCATCATAAAGGTATCAATGCTTATAAGAATATGGTGCAATCAACTTCTTTGCTGACATATTATGGTTGGTGTGGCAAAACTTCAAAGCAATGCAGTGAGTTTTCCCACCAAACAGTTTGGCTGAAGATTCCAAAAGCTGCCTTACAGCTATAAAAGCAGGTAAATTGAACCTCAGGTCAGAGAGCTGCTAAACCATCCAGAGGAATTTATATCACTTGTTGCAACAAGTTGATCTTGCCCTTTTCTTATAATATAACTTCTTATATCATGGTCAACAAAATGCACCAACCTTAAGCTGTAGCATGAAGTTAATACATATTAATTATCTGCAGTGATTTAAATTCTTTGCATGATTTTCATAATATCATCCAGCACAATTTCTATATACACAGCAGGTGTGGTCCCAGGAATTTTTCGAAGGGAGGACACAAGGTCAGAAGGGAGTATAATTCCAGGAGAAAAGAGCATAATAACATTATTTAGAAGGATGCACTTCATTTCTCAAGGGGGGGGGATGTACTCCTCAGCCCCCCCCCCCTTGGGTCTGCCTCTGCACAGAAGATTCCTAATGCTGTTCCATTAATTTAAGGGATGTACAATCGTAAACATAATGATGTGGGCTAATAAAATATTAAAAAAAAAAAATAATAACTTGATTGTTAGAGGTATTTTCATCATATTTTCAACAATATGTTTTAAATATTGTAAATACCTGCAGCAATAAGTTCTCAGCAAGTCATGCCACTTTATTCATGTTAGTATTCTTTTCTACTCTAGGTGCAAGGCCTGAAATTTTGGGGGTGGTGCCAGTCAATTAGATCGACCACAGTATGCAACTGGTACTTTATTTATTGACCCCGAAAGGATGAAAGACAAAGTCGACCTCGGTGAAATTTGAACTCAGAACGTAAAGACAAACGAAACGCTGCTAAGCATTTCACCTGGCAAGCTCACGTTTCTTCCAGCTCACTGCCTGCCAGTCATGTTAGTATTGTCTTTGTGAAAAGTATGAATTTATAAAATCATGTACCTTTACAATATATATATGTAAGCATAGACATGGCTGTGTGGTTAAGACATTCACTTTGTAGCCATATGGTTTTGGGTTCACTCCAACTGTGCAGCATCTTGGATAAGTGTCTTCTATTCTAGCCCTGGGCTTATCAAAGCCTTGTGAGTGAATACAGTAGAGGGAAACTGTGTGGAGCCCCTCTATCATGTTTCTATAATTTTCTAGAGTAGCATAATGCCTCTTTGGTTGGGATTTCATATCATTTTAAAAGTCTCTTAATTTTGTCCAGTTTTCAAATTCTGAGGAGTTGGATGTGTTGGTATGAGAAGTTGAATATATAGGTGAGTGCAATTATTTCTTCAGGCCACATGCAATTATTTCTTCAGGTCTACATTTGAGGTTTTCTCATAGTATTAGGTTTTGAAGATTTTAAGGTTTGGGATTTTTTCTATCGATTTGTTTTGATCATGATGAAAGAAATGCATAAAGGTCTTGGAAGGTACTTACCTTGCATTTTGTGTTTGTTTTATTTCTGTGGTTTCTGGTAATTTGATGAAATGGTTTCATATGGCCACTTTAAAGTTTATAAAGATATTTTTGTTTCCTCTCCTTACTCTTCATCCATGTTGTGTCTTTCCCATAAACATAAAACCATAAATTAGTATAACACAAATGTTAAAAAAGAAAAGTACTTTATGTAAGTTACTATATTTATAATTGTTCTTTCTAGTTGACATTATTTTTGGTCATTTAGAATTTTTAAAATTTGCTGAGAACAGTTTGATAAAGTGTAACATCACAATAATTTCTTTTGAGTTCTTTTATCTGTTATCTATCATTCCCATGTTTATTTTGTTGATATGTTGTTTTCATGTTTGCTTCAATATAGTTTTACAAACAAGAAATTTTGGGTATTCACCCTAATAATATCTACCCATATTCAAGCAGTGGTGCAAAGATTGAAATCTTTTTACCACTACGTTAGACACCCATTTTACACATTTTTGTTTTTCTTTGTCAACCTTAAAAAATTTGTTTCATAAAAATCCCAACTCACTCTTTATAATCACAATTTTCATTTTTTTTTCCATGCTATTATTAGTTGAGTGAGTTTATATAATAGTATGCCCTGGTTTGTCTTTATTTCATACCATCATATCTGTAAAACTCAGATTCTCAAATTTCACAATCATTTCTTCTCAGGTCATGTTTTACAACTACTTTCCATTATCAACTTAAACACTCTTCAGTTTAATATCCTTTCACCCTTCAACTTATTTTTCACATAAGTGTACAGTTCAGATGACATTATTATTGAAATCCACCCTTCATTAACATCTTGCAGATATTACAGCTGATATTTCTACTGGCTTCTCTGCCATCGCTGACAGATAAAGTCATATTACTCATGCTACAAATGTAATGCCATACATTTTTACTAATATTTTTTCCCTCAGGTAATATGACCACAAATGAAGTCCTGTTTTACTACACCAAAAGAAAAGATGCTGGTAGTTACACATCCCAAAATCAAAAAGAGTAATCACACATCCTTGTGAAAATCCTTTTTCATCATCTCAGGATTTTCTGAAAACACAGGTCTTCCTTCTCAAGTGAAAAATACTGTGGCTCATACAGACTCAGGTGACTATAGCAACTTAGAGTTACTTTGACTTGAACATGATTTTATTCCATATAGGCATCAGACAGAATTTTAATTGTGAAGGTATGTGGTAGGGAAGGTATGTGGTAGTGAAGGTATGTGGTAATGAAGGTTCCATGTTTAAGAAGGTAACTTCTTTTATACTGTAATACTCAAAAACCATGCTTGATTTTCTTCAGTCATAGGAAAAACTTTCAGCTGTAAAACCTAAGCTACATCTTTCTAAAATGCAGTGTCTATGATTGAAATGGGAAGAACGAAACTGAGTTTCAGACATTTTCAACCCATACTAGCATAGAACCCTCCCCCACACACATATACACACTGTGAACTGATGGTGTTAAGGAGTGGGAGGATGGTGATAAAATTGATGTTTTTGATGGTTGTAGTGGCAGTGATGGCAGTAACGGCAACGATGACGATGACGTAGTGGCAACAATGATGACAACAATGGCAGCAGCAGTGGAATGAGGAAGGGAAGGAGGAGAAGATTTTAGAGAAATAATTAGAAAATATATTATTCCGGTTTTTCTTAACAAAACAAGAGAAATAAAAGTATGTGACAGGATAAATGTATCCAACAGCGAATATAAAGGTCACAAGCTGAGAATTTATCACCACACCACACTCTAGATGAAATAACAAAGCACTAAAACATAACTGTGAAATGACAATACACCAATCACAAGGCATACATGTATACATATGAAACTTGTAAATAACAGCATATTGGCAATATCTACAGACTAGTGCCTTACCCCTAGCTCATAACTTTCTGAAAAAGGCATATTTTTTAATGAAATTTTGCAAATATATGTTTTCAAGGGTGTAGATTTTGATTATGCTGATAATATAAAAAATAGATGTTATAGTTTGGGATGGTAATTTTTTTTTTTTTTTGCCAAATAAACACATGCAATATATATTCGTTTTTAACTCATTACTGTTCTTATTTTACCTTATGTCCATTGTCTGGAAATCCATTCTTTTAGAATGGATTAAGCAGAGCAGGAGGACACACATAGATGGAAAGGGTCACTGAGGCGGTCACAGGTGTGTAACAAAAGATTTATGGGCAACGGACAAAAGATATATAGTGCATGTGCTTATTTGGCAAAGAAAAAAAAAAGAAAGAAAAAGGAAAATAAATGACCATCCTGAAATATAACAATATCTGTTTCAACAGATGGTTTCACATCAGGAATCTTAACACAAATTCATAAACATAACAAACAAAATTATGAAGAAATTTGGGACCATTTTCATTTCCCCATCCTGACTTTGTTTCTTCATGATGCTCTTTATAATGCAAATTTTAAGTGACATTTTGCAGAAATATATTTCCAAGACTGTAGATTGTATAATGTTGATGTTTCAAACAAATAACTCTGAGAAGAAAAAAGAGAAAAAAAATTAAGAATGCTAAAGTTGCAACATTTGGTGGTAACAAAATCAGGGCAGGAAGAAAAGAATGATTTGAAACTCCTCAAAGAATTTTTTGTTTCAATTATATCAAAATAATTGAGGCGTTTAGTAGTAGACCATCATAAGTGCCACAACTTAAAAACTGAGAAAAACGCAGTCAATGTCTTGTGACATTCAGAATGCGATATCTCAGCAAGGAATGAAGTTAGGAAGCTGGTTTTGGTCTTAAAATGACTGCGAATACCTTCTCTAATCATTCCACCTATATAAAATTATTTATTTATGTATTCATCTGAAAGATGAAACAATGACTGCGTCTTTCTCATTTTGTAGAATATGCCGGTACCATGAAGCGGTATATCACATTGCATATTTTAGCTATAATACCTAGAAAAAACATACAGAGACCCCCCACTCACCCAAAGGTATTGTTTGTGTTTTAATATACCAAGGTAAGTAACTTTAAGAGGTAAGTAAGACAAGATTGTTAGATAATAACCTATTATCATTATGACAGTAACGAGGAATATTAGAAAATGAGCCATAACGACTCGTAAAATGATCCAGGGATCATGCTAAAGTTATTGACTGAGTCTGTGTGCTTACGATGGTGTGTTACTAAACTCTCTGGTCTGAGTTTGGGTTTTTTTTCAGCCAAATTTTTGACCTTATTGCAAGCCTCACTTGTTCTTCCTCCCAACTTTTTAGGATTCTAGACTTTGAGACAAAGAAAATGATATACTATCCTTGAAAATGGCCAGGTTGGCACTTACAACACTCTGTTACTAAATGCCTCAATTGTAATCTAAACCCTTGAAAATGTATTTCTGCAATGTTAAATTAAAAAATATACATTTTTCAGAAAGTTATGAGAAAACAAATGGAAGCAGCTCTCATCTGTAGTTATGGTCAGCATATAAATAAAGAATAATCTCAGTCTGACACAAGATAAATACTTCTGGGTTAAAATCTATCCTCCATTTATTTATTCTTGAGTAATATGTTCTGAGCACTTGTGGTTCTAAGTTCATGAAGAGACTAAATACACATAGATACTATGTATATGTTTATAAAAGTTTAGTAGTGATGAAAATTTTCTATTATAGATGTAATGAAGGAAATGGTACAAAAATTATAATAACTGCACCACAATTACAAATTATTAATGATGCTTTTAGTTAATGGTATGCAAAAATATGTAACAAACAGCTTGCAAAAATATGTAACAAATCTAGAAAGGAAAACCTATACAAACCTAAAATTACAAGCTCCGTGAAACCTTTTACAGATATAATATTCTATCTACAAGACACTGTCACAGCTCATGGCCAAGTAGTCCTGTAACTTAACTACTAGGTCAACTTAATAATAATTTTTTAATTAAGTATGAAACCATAAAATTGCAAGAAGGAGGAAATGCAAAATTATTTCCTCAGAACATCAGAACTGGGTCATCAGACTCAATTTATCGAAAATCTTATGGCTCACCATGAGATTAAGAGAACACAGATACACTACATATATACAGGGTGGGGCATAAATACTGTTACAAAAGTTCAAAAATATTCAAAGAATTCTAATGATTTATTTGAGTTAAATGATAGTTTATTATATGTTTTCTTGTATTTCAGAAACTAAATATTAAGATTTTGTTGCAATGTCTGTTGAATGGAAGAGAAAATTCATCATAAAGCAACATGAGAAGGGCATGCGTCCACCTGAAATATTCAAGTTAGGGAAAAACCTCAAAATTAACAGAATGTTGATAAAAAAGACGATTGATTGTTACCAAGAAACTTCTTCGATCAAAGTTAGACAAAGATCACGCCGTCTCCGCACCTCCAGAACACCTAAACTCATCAAAAATGTTAGGGAAAAAATCAGACGAAATCCAAGAAGATCCATGAGGAAAATGGCAAAAGAAGCACAAACATCGCCAAGGATTATGTGGAGGATATGCAAAAGTGACCTAAAGTTGTCACCCTATAAACTCCAAAAGAGACAGCTTCTCTCCACGCCCACAATTGAAAAGAGACTCAGCAGAAGCAGACTCTTGTTGAACCGTATTAAAGATGGCATGCTCCGTAACATCATCTTTAGTGAGGAAAAGTTATTCTCAGTTCAACAGTCTCACAATCATCAAAATGACCGAATCCTTGCTAAAAGTATTGAGGCAATACCTGGTAATGCAGGAAAGGTTTTCAGAACCCAAAAACCAGCATCAGTGATGGTCTGGGCAGCCATTTCTGAAAGAGGGAAAACTCCACTTGTTTTTGTCCCTCAAGGAATCAAGATAAACAAAGAACGATACATCGAGGACATTCTGGTAGGCACGTTGATACCAAGGTGCAATTTGGTGTACGGTGATGAAGTTTGGACTTTCCAACAAGATGGGGCGACGAGCCACACGTCTTGGTTAACATGAAAGTGGTGTAGAGACAACTGTCCGTCCTGGATCAGCCTCCCTCATCACCTGATCTTAACGCTCTTGATTATTCTTTGTGGTCAATTCTGGAGAATGAAGCCTGCTCTACTCCTTGCTAAAATATTGAAGCTCTAAAGAAAGAATTGACCAAGTGCTGGGATAAAATACCCTTAGATGTTGTGCGTGCTGCTATAGATGACTTCCCAAAAAGACTTCGTAGTGTTGTGAAGGCACGAGGTAAACATTTTGAATAAAAGTTACACCATATTGTTCCTTGGGCATTTGCAAAGCATATTTTGTAATAGTGAGTTGTTAAATAAATTTTTGTCGGGATAAATCTGTGTTTTATTTTGTAACAGTATTTATGCCCCACCCTGTATAAAAAGATTTGTTAGTTTGAATTCAATAAATTTATCTGCCAATATAACCTTCACAAAACTATGTGCCAAAACTTAACATAAGTGCTCATGTTCATATGTGTGGTGGGGAATATGGGCTGCATGTGTCAGTATGTGCCTGCATATCTCTGTGTATTTTTTTTAATGTTCACATTGCATCGATGAGTTAGTAAATTGAATAATTAACTCTAATATGCAAATTAGCTTACCATGCACAAATTAAGATACATTTTCTATATGGCTATTAATGTTTATTGTTAGTATGATAGGTAATGAGTTAAACAAACAATAGTAAAAAAATTATTGCTATACTTCATCATGATACTGAAGATTTGGCATACATTCCCAAGTTGTTATCTTCAGTAATACGGTGAATTTGAGCAAAAAGTTCTTGCCAGCACAGCATTTGTTTAGCCCATTACTTATATACATATAAATAATAAGCTCTGTGTCTGAGTGTGTGTGTGTGTGTGTGTATATATATATATATACACACACACATATATATATATAGCTCATTACTTATATATATATGTGTATGTATGTATGTATGTAAGTAGGTATACATATCTGTATACAATTATATGTATGCATGCATACATACAATTGTATAGTGTGAGATAAATTTAAGTTGTATACCATATTAGCTTTATTAATAACTGTGTGCATCCTCAAATAATGAAAAAGAAAACTGCAAAAAGAATTTGTCAACGACTGTAGAAGTTTCTTTTCAATGGTCCCCATCTCTTGCAATTTTATGGCTTCAAATTAAATTAAAAAATCATTATCGAGTTGACCTAGTAGTTAAATTACAGTACTGCTTAGCCATGAGTTGTGACAGTATCTTGTATGCATGTGTGCCTGTGTGTGAGTATGTGTGTGTGTGTGTGTGTGTGTGTGTGTGTGTGTGTAGGAAAGAAACTGTCAAAAGACATATAATATAAGAGATACATACAGTAAGTGCTTAGACCAAACCTAGTGCTTAAACTTCAATGTTAAGTGCAGGGATACAGAATCCATAGAAATAAGAGTTGGTTACAGGCAATGTAGTGGACAAGCTGATTCAGGTATAGTAGAACAAAGTTGAAAGGGCAGTTTCAGGGCATCGAGTCATTTATATGCATATCACTTAATGTGGATGGTGCTTGCAGAAGATGAAGACTCAAGAAGATATCGGTTGAGTTAGTGAAGGCTGATCTCAGGACCTCATGGAGAAGAGGACAGAGGACCAAGATGACTTGTGATATGCAGTAATTGAGAAGACCTGCCCATCTCAGTAAAACGGTTTCTGGAAGCACAGTGAGGAATATGGAAACTCAGAAGGATATAGGATGAAGTTGAGGTTCTTGGGGAGATGACCCAGGGCTGAAATGACTGGTGACTCACTGTTCTTGAGAAGACACATGCATTTCAATGGTAGTGAGATCCTAAAAGCATTATATGTATGCTTATACACTCACCGGTCCCTTTCCCTGCATTCAATCTGTCCCCATCAAACCTTCCTTGCCTCTCATCTTCCTAGCACCTATTCACTCTTCCAACTTCAGCACTATTAAGCAGCTATAATCATGAGCAGAATATGAACATTTTTTATTCTCCTTTGTGCTACCAGTTACCACCCCCTTTCCATGGGACCCCTTCCTTTTAAAACTCATCCCTCATTCCCAATATCCCCATTTTCTTTTGTACTAATCACCCTTTCTGTGTCTCCTTGTGATACATGTTAGGATTGCTATTACCATATCTTTAACACCTTCTCTTATCTGCTTTCATTTGTATGCTCTGGCATATCTGCCCCTGACTCCACCACTCACTATAGCCATCTCTATGTACCTCTCACATCTATCTCTGCCACTGTACATCTGTTTCTCATGCTCTATCCAACTCCTCCACCCTGCATGTCATCTACATTTTCTGATCTACATACTGATGTTGTTGCTCTCTTCCCTTCTTGTAATGCCATTTATCGCTTCCTCTTTCCTGAGCAATTCTTATTTTTTCCATCTTCCTCCTGCTATACTGATATTTAAGACCAACCACCCTTGTTCCATTCCATACTTTCACTCTACACCCATCTCTAACCATTTGTCACTCACCTCTCACACCTTAATGAATTTATCCATCCAAACTTTCTGATTATTTTTTTGTATTCTCTCTTATACTCACCTTCTTGTATCATGAGAGTACACTCTGACACCTTCTCACCACCATCATTGTCTTCTTTCCAGCTACTCCCATCTACCCTTATATAATGCAGGGTAGCCATGTATCTCCTCTATAGAAAAAACATCTGTGCTTGTCCTGTCCTTCTGTCATGCTTCAGCCTGTCAACATCTGGTGTAAAGCCACCTCCCTTTCTACTATCACACTATTCAAAGATCTTTTCTTTGTCTTGCAAGTTACTAGTGTCACAAAATATGCTTCTAATACATTCATTCTGTAAAATATTGGGCCTGAGGAAAGATATCCAACTGTAGAAATCATCTCAAAACAGACATTGGAGCTCAACACAGTACTCCGGTTTGTAGGATCTTGTCAAAAACTCCATCCCATGCCAGCATGGAAGACAGACATTAAATAATAACAATAATCATCATCATCATCATCATTTAACTCTGTTTTGCATGTTGGCATGCGTTGGACAGCTTGACAGGAACTGGCAAGGCCAGGGCCTGCACCAGGTTCCATAGTCTGTTTTGGCTTAGTCTCTACAGCTGGATGTCAACCACTTCACAGAATACACTGGGTGCTTTTTATGTGGAACTGAGACACATGAAGCAGTGTTGATTGAAATATATATATATATACATACAATTGTATATGTGTGTACACAATTATATATCAGTGAACATTTGGATATGGAAATTAATTCCAGCTTGACCAAGCTTAGCATACATCAACTACTTAAATATAAGAACGATTTATTTCTTAGTGGGCCATGAAGGTTGATTCAATGTCCATAGCTGATGATGCGTAACAACGCAGAAATGCATGTGTCCTACATCATTTGTAGCCCAGTGATGTATTTTGATACATGGAAAATTCTTCTCTCAAGACAATTTCTGCAACAAAGGTCTATTGACATCTGAGTGTGCATAATTGTCTTAAATACAATTGTACACATACACACACATACATACAAGTGCATATAGGTATAGATATGGCTGTGTAGTTAAGAAGTGTCTTTCAGAACAATGTGGTTTGAGACTCACTCCCACTGTGTGCACACTATCAGTTAGTTTTCTCTACTATGGGTGTGTCTTTTCACTTGTTGAGTTTGGAGAAAGAGGTATTGCCCAAATCTTTTGCAGGCCTTTCAAGATCAGTTAGCTTGATACCATTAATGTTTGGTTTAAAATGTTGCAGATCAACACCTGCAGGAAAGGCAAGTATGATGAAGATTCCTGAAAGCCAATGTTCTGAGAAGAAAGAACTGGTCATGATGGTTAGTGCAGGGTTGAATGCACCAGAAAGATAAGTAGAACAGAGGTGCCTGAGTGACGGAGGTATAAAAACCAATCAGCTCTAAGGGACAGAAGCCATTATAGTATTGTAGGAAAGAAAGAGTGAAGATAGCATATTTACGGGCAAAAGGCTGGAACATGTCTGTTAATAATTGAATTCCTCTTAGTCAGATGGCGTTTTTCTGGATACTGTCCAGGATGCCTATGTGCATAGCAGCAGTACTATCCCAGAGCTCCACTGTGTCCTCTCTTGAGTCTTGTAATGTGTTAGCAGCTGTTGGAAGTTAATAATTTCTGGTCATGAAGAGAAGAGCTAGTCTTTGGGATACTCTCTTTGTTATGTTAAGGATGTGCTTTTGCCAGGAGAGATACTTGATGATAGGGAGGCCCAAGATTTAGGAATGATTGTTATGGCTCAATCTGAATGCAGTTCATGTTTAGTAGGTACATGGTTTGGTGATAATTTCTTGATATGAGCAGTGGTTGAGTTTTTTCTATAGAAACAAGATTGGCATAGCCTCACAGAAGACTTACAAGGTCACTGTTCATGGAATCAATGCAGATTTAGTGTGAAGGAATATAGGCTGCATGTGGTTGATACATGACTAGGGTAAGTTAAGGAAGAATGAAGAATCATGTCATCTGCATAAGAGTGCATATTTGTTGGATGTCAAAAAGTAGGTCATTGATGTACAGAAGAAAGAGAGTGGTGTACAAAGTTAAACCTTGGAATAACTCTGACTATAAGCTAACTCCATTTTGAACACTGTCCCACCACTTTGTTTAGGCCTGTCAGTTGTCCTTTGCCTAGGGTCTATATAGTAAAAGAGATTGAAAGAAGCTGTGTAGTGGATGCTACTAAAAGGAGAGAAGTAAACTTCTCTATAGCAAGAAACCATTGGTAAGAGACATAAGAAAGTTGGCTGCCAGTGGATCTGGTTCTTGGGGAGCAATACTGAGATCAGTGAGGAGAGAGAGAGAGATTTTGGAAAATGTCATTGTTAATGGCTGTCTCCATTACCTGAGAGATGTTACAGGTGAGAGCAAAAGGTCAATAGATGGCTAGATCAGAGGGTTTTTTTTTGGGGGGGGGGAATGTGACGCACTAATGTGTACTTCAAAATGTCAGGGTATATCCAGTGCTTTGTGAAAGAAATTTAATTGACAGGAACTGGAAGAAGGTCATCATTGGAAACAAGTATGGATTGGTGATAGGAAGGAGCGTGCGAAGGGGAAGAAGTAAATTTGTAGAATGTTGGTGAAAATAGTAAGCATTATCTACTTGAATAAGCCTTCTGTTAGCATATGTTTATAGGCTAGAGAATGACATCTGAGAAAGAGTACTTACCCATTTTAGTTTGGGTAATCCTGAGCCTGTAGATTCTTTGACTGGCCTTAAGCAATGGTCCTCCTCTTGAGATTTCATCATAAATATTTGTATAACAAGTTCATCAGATTTCATTGTAAATCTCAACCGATATTTGTAATATCCTTTCTCATTCGTGATCTTTGTAACAATAGAATAAAAGCTCATTATTGTTGTTATTGCTGTTGTTATAGTTTATTAGTCCAAAAATATATTGAAAAAAAGAAAGAATAATCAAAATTTTTTATTATTCTTTTCATCACATGTAAGGTCTTTCATTGTTTGATATCTTGTGTTTTATGTAAATGAAAGTATGAATGAATATTTTAACTTTAACCTCACTGTTTCTCAATATTTGCATCAGTATTATGTAGGTGAATGAATGACAATATAATTTTCTTTAAAATCTCATGTGTGCCATGTAAATTCTAAAACTTGCTTTCTTAGTGAATATTCAGTGAAAATTATAGCCATGTGACTATACTAAATGGGATTCTCTTGTAGCAAGCTCAGTTTAGTTTCACTATTGTCACATGTTATTTTAACCAATCAGAGATGAGTAATCTGTGAGCCATGTTTTGGCTATGAAAGAGAACTCACTATTAGTAATGGCTGGGCTGTCAAATTTTATGTTTTCCCTCCCCGCCTCTTCTCTCCCTCTTGACATTAGCTTCATCTAGTGTTGATAGAATAATGTCTACATTGATTTTATAAGAAAATATATATCAACACATTCTACAACAGAAATTATTCAGTTAACTTTGTAAAACCTGAAAATGTGTACATGTAATTCCAATTACAATTATGTAAAATTTCTCTTGATTGTTCATGTATATGGCAATCTGTTACACTGATTATGTTTGAATTCTTTCCTATTTTAACCTGTACTTGTAACCTATGTGCTACGTATTTATTCTACCAACAAGATCAGAAGAGGTCTATTTTCTGTTAGCATGTAGGAAATAAATGAAAAGCTATATAATATAATTTATTCCTGTTCTTACGTGTAGAAAAATCTTTAATTACCTACTGTCTTAAATCTAAAGGAAATTAATAATGTTCTGTGATTCCTTACAAGCCCTTATGAAAGTACAGTAAAATACTGAAATAACATGTAAGTATTAATATATGAAAACAATTCAGTGATAATTCAGTTATAGCTAAGAAAAATACTTAGAAGGTTTACCATGAATATATAAATTGCATACACAATATTCTGATCGAATTCAGTTGCTATACTCATACTCCTATCATAAGTGGAATCAATGAACTGCATTATAACATATATCAATTATTTATTTATAAATGTTATTATCAAAGGTTGGATTAGATGATATGCTTTATATTCATAAAAGTATTTCTTAAAAATCAGAAAGCTTTTTAAATATATGTATAGATATAAATATGTGATTAAACATTTAAGCTTGCTTATTGGTATTTAGTAAAGAAAAGCAGCAGAGAGCAGTTTGTGAAAACAAAGGAGTGAAAAGAATAGAAAGTGATAGGAAACATAAATGAAAAGGTATAAAGACTAAATGGAATATCGAAAATCTAGGGGAAGTGGATGAAAATAGATCATGGATTGAGATATATGACCTGTAGATAGGACAATCTATTTATCTATAATTACTCTTTCTTTATCTTTGGGAGTTTTATTCCATTGAAGATTAGCCTGATTGTCATGCTCTCTATTTTAATTGAAACTGGATATTTGTACAACAACATATTGGGAGAAGATCATTCTATTGTCTTCAAACGTTCCTAATTATGACAATATTAGTTCTGTCCTTTCAATAACAATTCTGAAATTTCAGTATTTCTCAAATGATCTTATAGTCTGTGAGTTCTTTATATATTTATTTTCCCTTTAATTTTTACTACATTCTGCTCCTTTTTATATTGCTTCTCAATTCTATTACATATTTAAAAAATATTCTTCTATAGTATTTGTTTCTTTCATATATATATATATATATATATATATATATATATATATATATTTCTTTATATTGTGCAAAATTCTCTCCTTGTTTTCATCTATATTTTACACTCACTATCTTTTTTCTAGTGTCGGAATCTTTGATCTGTTCCCTATTAAATTCCACCATTATCTTAAACAGAATTGGTAATGTTAAAATTTTCCTCAACATTATTAATTTTCTGTTGTACATAACCTAAATCAATCTGATCTCTGTTATGTTCAAAGAAATCCATCCTTTTACTGTACCTCTCTCTAATTCTTCTGAATTAATTAGCAACATTAAAGACATACCAGTCTCCCAACTTAGACTCTTTCATCAAAATTCCTTTCTCTCCTTTTCTGTAGCTGATTTTTTTAATAATTTCTAATTTTTTTATTTTTCTCTCAGTTTTTCCATAATTTCTGTTAGCTTTTGTTTTTTCACTACTGGCTATTTTTCTTTTAGTTATATAAGGATGAGCAGAAACTAAATCATTAATAGAAATAGACAAGAAAGAAACATAGGAAAAGGGAAACTGAGTAAGAGAAAGCAAAAAAGCAAAAAAATGGATGAAGAGAAATTAAAATAAAAAAGCAAACATAGAAAAGCTAAAAACAGATCGAATGAAACTAAAATGACAGAGAAAGAGCATGTGCAAGACTAGGAGGAAAAAAAAAACAAACTAAAGAAGAAAAGAAACAAAATTACATAAACAAGAGAGAACTAAAAAAATAGAAATTTTTTTTATTATATTTTTCATTTATTTTTCAATAGTATGAAGCCTTTTTGCTTTTAATAAGATTATAATAATTATTGATAGTTCTGTGGTATTGGAGAGGGTTTGGGTGTGTGATGCAAGTGGGATTGACAATGACAACAATAACAATAATAACAGCTAAAACAACTGTAATCAAAGTAAGAAAAAGAAAATAAAACTAATAGTATTAGCTTGATAATGATATCATAAAACTTCATACATCTATCACATCACACTGATGATGAAGATATGTATGTAGGAAAGTAATTTTAACAGAAATTGATATGTTCACATGTTTGTATTTATTCTCAGTATCTTTTTTTTTGTTTTTGTTTAATTTTTTTCCTACTTTTTTTTTAGGTCTCAGCTCCTTCTATAATTTAGAAAGCCTTTGGGTTATAATTTTTATTTTAGATTATTTTTTTTTAGTTTTATCCATTTTTTTATAGTATGCATTTACTTTTTTTTTTATTGGCAAAAGAGCTATATAATAAGGCTGTTAATTTTTTTATATCTAATTCCCTTGAGTAATTGTTGACCATTCAAGGGGTATTGAATGTAGACAGTGGTGGATGTTTCTCTATGACAGTTGGGATGTTGCTTGAAATCAAAAGGAATGATAGCATGATATTAATAGAGAGATTCTAGCAGCGTTTTATGATGGGATGGAGTGGGATGGGAAAACAAATATTTCATATAGCCCCTCGTAGGAGATGAGAAAAATAGCAAAAACCCTTCCCTTGAAGCTAAACTTCATAATTAAAGTCTCCAAACTAAAATTTGTGATTCAGTAGAGGTTATGTCCTCCACAAGGTTTTTTTTTTAATTAAAATACACATGGGACATCCAAAAATAAATTACACCTCATTGGAAATGTATTGAAAGGAAAATAGACAGCAGCAATAAATGATGAGAACAAATGTAGACAGAGTGGCTGATAGCAATAAAGTTATAGCAATAAGCAGTAAAGTAATCATGATGATTAGGGATTACAAACCTCAATTTGTGATTTGGAAGGGTTTTTTTTTTATATATCTTAGAATTCTAACATGCAAAATAATAATCCCTTCAATTTCTTGCATATTATATATTTTATTGTAGTAATCAATGAATATAAATTGAAAATAAAAGCTGTTTAAATTTAGAATATTGATTTCTTTTGACAATAAAGAAGGCTACATTTTACACAGTAAGAAAATATATTTCATTGAATCAACCCAGTATATTATTATTGTTATTTAGACTTGGCAGGGATGACAGACTAAAACAACTGTTAGGATTCTCACAAAAAGATAAATAAAACAGATATGATAAAACATATAGCTTGGAGTTTTAGGATTTGCGCTATTTTCATATAATTTAAAATTGTTAAATATTGAATATAAAACTTTAATTACAACTTAATAAAATTACATATTGTAGTTTGTAAGATTCAAAAGTTTGCTCAATACAAGAAATTTTGTTTTGGGGTTTTTCCTTTTTTTACAGTTTTGGAAAATAACTTTTATATAGATTAGTTGTAGATTAATATACATCCACCAGTTTGGGAATTATCTGTAAATAGGGTACAAAATAACACAATTTATAGTAGTTAACATTCTACAATCATGACACCTTTGGTGGTCCTTGGCTTTGATTAGCTACATTATATTTTATACAAATTTTATGTGTTAGATGTCTCTGTTTACTTAATAGTGTTTTTATTCATCATCATAACCATTTTAAAATCTTTTTTCCATGCTTGCATGGATAGGATGGAGTTTATTGCAGAAGATTTTCTTCAATTAGATGCTCTTCCTATCACTAACTTTCTCCTGTTTCTAGGCAATGTAATATTTCCCTATGGCCTGACACATTCTCACACAATATTGGAAATGAATGATATTGCTCGTATTACAATGCAAATCATTTTTTAATTCATTTTCTAGTTTTAGTAAGTAGACTATAATCACGTTAGGGTACTGCTTTCAAGTGTTTTAACTAATCATATCAATCCCTATACTTCTTTTAGTCTAAGATGTTTTATTTGTATCTGTCTACTGAATCACTAAGATATGCTTTTAGCATACAAATTTACACAAGTAAACATAGACACAAACAGTCACAAAATGCATATACATTTAATGTGTGTTATTTCTTTACTACCCACAAGGGGCTACACACAAAGGGGACAAACAAGGACAGACAAACGGATTAAGTCGATAATACCGACCCCAGTGCGTAACTGGTACTTATTTAATCGACCCCGAAAGGATGAAAGGCAAAGTCGACCTCGGCGGAATTTGAACTCAGAACGTAGCGGCAGACGAAATACCGTTAAGCATTTCGCCCGGCGTGCTAACGTTTCTGCCAGCTCGCCGCCTATATACATTTAATGTGTGTGTGTGTCATTATTCAATTTTATTTCAAGATTTCTTGCCAATAGAAATGAACTGGTTTCTAACCTTGATCCAAGGCTCCTTCATTGGAATTTCATTATCAACAAGGGTATTTTTGTATGTATGTATATGTGCAGATTTGTATGCTTTATTTTATGTATGTCTTCTCGTGCATATACTTTCATATCTAGACATGCCCATATATACTTAAATGATAAACTTCTGGAAAGTCTTATTTATGTGTGTATGTGCATGTGTGTGTGTGTGAATGTTCTCATCTGTTTTTAATTATTTAAATTCTTCCTCTGAGGAAGGATCTGGTTTCTAACAAAGATACAAAGCTCCTTCATTGGAATACAGATAACAAAAACAATGTCACATTTTAAACTCGAGAAAAGTCTTGCATATTTTCACTGTTCCACTTATAGATTGTATTTGTAGTGTGTGAGTTAATTGGTCAATTTCTTTCTCTGAAATGCCTAGCTTATCCAGATTGTCACTTAGGCATTTACTTGCAAAACCAGATGCATTGATTATTGTTGGTATAAATGTGAATTTATAATCTGGATATAGAAGCTGGAGCTTTCAAAGTAGTTGTCCATAGTTATTCTCTTTCTTTTCTTTTTTTACCACTACAGAATTCAAGCTAATGACTAAGAAAGGGGCAAAGCTCTTCTGCTTAAGTCATGACGGCTCTTAGGGTCTGTAATTAGCTGAATTAGTTGATGTATGCATATTTGTGTGCGTTTTGAGCAGGTAGATAAATAAACTTCCACTTGTGGGTATGCATGTCACAAAAGAGCGCAAGTGAGATATAGTTTTATTGAATGTAGATAGCTCTGACTTCCATATTTTCCAAAGCCTACTGAAGTATCCCTTTGTCACCCTAGCTTTATTTACAATACCAAAAGATACAATATTCTCATCAATTCCAAAATATTTGTAACATCAAATCATATTTGTAGTTCTCAGTCAGGCTCCATATAACCATTGGTTATATGGAGAAGGAGGTCCATATAAGATTTTGTTAAAATTTATGTGCAATAAATTGGTTATATTTCTACAATATAGAAATATTTTAACAACTTTTTATACAGTTCCAAATAATATTTAATCATAAAAATACAACAGGATTTTTTCTATATACAATGAATGGTTATGGAGGTCCAGTAGAGTAAAAATAGGAAACAAAAGTAAAAAAAATAAAACGAAAATGCTTGAGAACCACTGTGTTAGACTAATGGACCATGTAGTAGGTTAGAACCCAGAAGTACATGGTTACAAAGTAAGCTTACTCACCATCTGATTATACCTGCACTTGTCTAAAGTATTACTAATTATCTAATGTATTCAATGATTATAATTTTGATTTAATATCAAACTGCTACATGTACACTTCCCACGCACAAACAACTACTTGTACATTGTTGCCAGTCTACAGTGACCTCATACAACAATAAGCACTTTGTTTATTTATAGCCACAATCATTCAAAATAAATATTTGTCCCAAAAATCTTAATTTAATTCTGCAATTGGGATCAAGTTATTTGCTTCTATAGAGGTAATTAACTACCTCTTAATTTTGTTCTCCAAATTTCAAGAACTTGCTGAGAAAGAAAACAAAAACCTTGAAATACAATTTCCTGTGACTGTGTTACCAAACAGTAAATACAATGACTAGACAGCTCTTGAATGAACTTATTTACAACTAAATTTCTTGTCAATTGCTGAATAAAACACAAAGTGCTTGTCAAAAAGCATAAGTGACAAAAGTAAAGCATACTGTTTTAAAGTAACTCTTCTGTTGTTGAAGTAATCAAAATATAGCATCCACAGTAAAGTATTTAAAACATTTTAACCTTGCAAGAGACTATTTCCTTCATTATTTAATATATCACTTTTGGCTCACTTATAAAATTTTCCATCAAATTGTTATTGCAATTATAGCTCTAATCACTAAAAAGCAAACAGTATAAACTTGCTTTTACATGGAATCAAACATTAAGCTTGATGCAATGCTTGAAACATTGACGTTCATGTTTCTTATATTTTTAGTGTACTTTAAAAAGAATCTTGCTCCTTTATCCTCTGTATTATATGTATAAGTGTATAGATATATGCCAGTGTGTATAAATATAAAAGGTGTATTTCAAAAGTTTTGAGACTTTTTCAGAAAAGACATTAATTAATTTCAAAGAAGTACAAAACTCTAGTTTCTTTCAATGTAGAATCCTTTGTAGAACTCCAGCCACTTCATGAATACCCCATGAAAGTCCCCTATAGTTAAGTCCTGTCTCCATGTTCTCCTTCAGCTTGAAGAACAACTAAAAGTCACAATGGGTATATCTGGACTGTAGGGAGAGTAAGGGACAGTTTTGATACCCTTAAAGTCATAAAAAGAAATCATCATGTGCTTCCCTGCAGACTTGCTTTGCCTTACCTCTTGTGCCAGTAAAATATAGATGGCCAGCTCATACAAGTTAATCCATAAGCAGTTTGGAGCATTTCATAAGTTTCTGTAGCATATTTACCCAGTTTCACACAAAAACTTTATTGCATAGCAAGCTTCCAAATTGTTTTCATGCTCCAACTGTATTCTGTAAACTTGTCAGCTGTGACAAGAAGTGTTTAGTAGGGTGTGTTCAAAGTGCTGTTACAGCTGTCGCCTTCAATCAAAAAAAGTTGGTAGGTCAGCTCATCAGATGTATTAATATACTAAAATTACAATAATCTAGAACAGTTGTAACTACCTCTCCTAAAAGGTCTCCAAACTTCTGGAATGCACCTTTACATATGTATGTATGCATGTATGTGTGTGTGTGTGTGTATACATGCACATATGCATGCATGCACACAAACACACATCATGCTTTATGTCTACTTTTATGCTGGCAATAAGTGGTTGGATCATCATGGTTCAGTCAGTGCATATTATCTAGGTATTGCTGACCTAGATAGACTGGGGGTGGCTCGGTGGCTCATTTTGCATACATTATATTTTTGGCTTGGTTTCTATGGCTAGATGTCCTTCCTAACACCAACCACTGCATAGAACATACTGTGCAATTTTTCACAGCATCACCACTAGTGATGTGTAATGTTATCAAGAAAACTAAAGGGTCCTCACAACCTTACACTTTACAGAACTTATTGAGTGCCTTTGGCATGACTCCAGCTCTAGAGAAATAACCATGTCCTTGACACAGCTAAAGAGACCTCATGAAAACACATCTTTCCTTGGTAGTATGAGGAGTTTCCACAAAATCCATATTATAATGTAAACCAAATAGACATTTTCTGGTAGCATAATAGTGCTTAGTATCACTACCAATAGCAACGCTACCGGAAAATATCAAAATCATAGTGATTGCGATCTTCAGTTGAGAGCTGGTAAAGAAAGTGTCCTACAATGTAAACTGATTTTAAGATGTAATATTGTAGCAAGATATTTTGATGTGGAAGAAAACAAAAGACAACAGACAATAAATTATTACACAGAAAAGGGATATCTTCTTTCTCTTATAGTAATCATATTTATGGACATATACATTCACACACTCACTCATACACAGACAAAGGGAAAATTTAAATTTGTGATAAAAAATTTTGGATATTTACTGTTTTGCATATTGATGATATGATCATTAATTACATTTAATTATTAATTAGACTAAAAGCTGTGATTATTATAATTCATAAAATCAATGCGTATATATACAAGATTTATATAAATGATCTATTATTCATTAATTAAATATGAATTCAATGTAGTTTGATTTGTGGCTGTATGCAAAGAGGTTTTCAGTGTGTTCCATTATTAGATCTTCTGGCCTTGTCTTCATTTTAAGGAAATTGGAGTCAAGGTCATTAAATTAGTCGTTTATTTCATCGGTTTGTTCTGGAGCAGTGTCTAAGATGCTTCCTTGAGTAATAATAATAGTAATAATGAGGAGGAGGGGAGGAAACCAATAATAACATTGACAAGAATAACAAGAATATCAACAGCAAAAAAGCGAAGAAGAAGAAGAAGAAGAAGAAGAAGAAAATTTTTGATTGTAGAAGTTCACAAAGAATATTGTATACAAGATATTTTATAATATATGCAAATACAGGAAACAAATCTGTAATTAGGTTACATAAAAAGTTTATATATATATACATACATATATACATATATACAAATATATATATATATATATATATATATATATATATATATATATATACACACATATATATATAAATAGATATACATGTATACATATATATATATACATACATACTTATATATGTATACATATACATAAATATATATGTATACATATATATACATATACATATATATATATACATATATATGTATACATATATATGTATATATATATATGTATACATATATATGTATATATGTATATATATATACATATATATATATATATACACACATATATATATACACACATATATATACATACATATATATGTATGTATATATATACATATATATATATATATATATATATGTATAT
>NC_068990.1:31530700-31542236 GCF_001194135.2 Octopus bimaculoides | reverse complement strand
TATATATATATATACATACATATATATATATATATATATATGAAAAAACTGTAGAGTCTTGTATATGTTATATAGTGAGTTACTGCAGTTTAGTGAATCTCTTCACTTAACTGCAGTTACCCTTCAATAAAAATACACAAGCCCTTACTAGGTGAATTTAAAGATATCAAATAAGGAAGACAACACCAACAATATCACCTACTTCAAATTTTTGTAAATAATCCTTTCTACTATAGGCACAAGGCTTGAAATTTGGTGGGGGAAGGAGGTAAGTCAATTATATTAACCCCAGTGTATAACTGCTACTTATTTAATCAACCCTGAAAAGACAAAAGGGAAAGTTGGAATTTGAACTCAGAATGTGAAGACAGACAAAATACCACTGAGCCTAGCATGCTAACGATTCTGCCAACTCACTGTCTTATTTATAAATAATGTCAATGCATTTAGGAATGGTTCTGCCTTCAAAGATAATTAGTGAAAGAAATGTTCTGTTCTTTTTTAGAACTCATCAGCAAAGCATATTTATCTTCATTGGGTAATTTAGATGAGATCATGTACAAACAGAATTAGAAGAAAAATAGCAATGTTGATTATGTATATGACCAATATGTCAGAGACAAAATTCTTTGGAAAACTCCATCACACACACACACACACACACATGGAGAGATGGATTTCAGCATGAACTGCAGACATTGCATTTGTAATAGAGGCCATATGAATTGTTCACAAGTTCTCCTCTGCCATTAACCCTGTTGGT
Organism: Octopus bimaculoides; assembly: GCF_001194135.2. NCBI lineage: Eukaryota > Metazoa > Mollusca > Cephalopoda > Octopoda > Octopodidae > Octopus > Octopus bimaculoides. Next base: position 31,541,473 of record NC_068990.1, on the reverse strand, counting down.
AACAAAATGTCTCTCTTTCTCTGAGTCTGATAAGACATCATCATCACATTGATACTGGTGCCCAGCTGAGTGTTTTTCCATGTTGGGAAACAGATGATAATTAGATGGAACCAAATCACTAACATAGAGAGGGTGATCAACCAGTTTTAAAGACAGTCACGCACAGCAGCCATTGAAACTAAGGACTCCATTCATCAATTTTTCTGGACGCTTGATCTTGATAGCCTTTCATAACTGCCTTAGCAAGTTGGTATTGAACTTTCCATTGATGCTGTGATCATTTTGGCGACAGTCAATAAACATAATATTTTTTTTACATAAGTGTATAGTATATGTAATAATGTGAATTATATTTTGTACATTAAAATGTTTAATTTCAGAAATATATCAAGTGAAGCAAACATAAGCAGTAAAAATATGTAAATATTTATTTGTGCAGGATAGCCATATAGTATACAAGATACTGGGGCTATTTCTTTATACAGGAGGAACAATAGCTAAGGGGTGGAAGAAAAATAACTGAGGGGTGAAGGAAAAAAGAAAAAGACTGTATAAGTTTTGTGAAGGTCCTTGAATATTTGTGTGGATACTGTACCAGAACTTCATTTCCTTTGTTAATGGTATTACCCTTATATAATATCTCTACTGCTTCGACTTTGCATAGATTGCATTCACCCACTCCTCTTGTGCATGAGAGTGCAGATTGCATGACAGACCAATAAATCTTGTATGGAGCCCTCTTCAGTTTTAAGTTCCATATCAGCTCGACCAGTGCTGTGGACATATGCTTACTGAGGTTCTTAAACTAGTGGACAGGATTGTAATATTTGCATTTAAATTGTGAAGACGTAGTTCCTATGTAGTGGAAGGTATTATTGTTGGTGATAACAGTCTCCTTATATATTATGTTCTTCCTTAGGCAGTGATTGTCAAGAGAACACATGGAAGATGTTCAACAGTTACAAAGTCATGTGAAATTTTGAATAGGTGGGATTTTATTATGTGCCCCTAGTTCTGCTGAATTTTTAGGATAAGATACCATGTTGTTCACTATATGCTATAATTTGTGTTGTTCACAACAGCTATAATTTGCCCTAAAGAAGATGCTGGATAAGTCAGACGCGATGTTCAGTGCAAAGGGAGGGTTGAACCATACTATATTTCTCTTGCATAACCGATTATTACACTTATAGGTGGTGGATCAGAACACACCTTTTGACATTTGTAGAATGTGGTTTACTTATCTTTCTTCCATGGGGATTTATTTTAGTGTTACCTAGTGTATTGCTATGCTAGGTGGTAGGTTGGCAGAACTGTTGGTGTATTAGATGAGATGTCTTGCAATATCTATACTGTGAAGAAAGGAACAGATATGGAAAATTGAGAATAACAATGAAGTAAAGCCTCAGCTTTAAATGAATAAACTACTCATACTCTGTACTTCTTTACACTGTTTATAAACCTAAATGTATGTGTCTATGTGTGTATGTATGAATAAGTGGATAGATTGACTAAAAACTAGATGGATAAAAAGACAGACAAATAAACAGGCAGAAGGAAGGACAGACAGATAAAAGTAGTGGCCACAGTCAAATGACTGAAACAAGTAAAAGAATAAAAAAATAAAAGAATATGTTGAGATGTATTATTGTTATTTCATTACAATTTAATTTCAAATGTTGAAACATCTACCAAAATATGCACATAATGGTGTTAGACTGACTTGCTTACTAATCAGAAAATTATGAAACATGGATAAAGTGTAAATTACATCACTTGATTTAAGCGTTTTCTTAATATTTCAGTTTCCTCTCTGATAGCTGATTATGATGCATGTCATTGTTGACTGCTCAAGAATTGTGTTTATGTCTGGCTTTCTGGCATTTAGTTGATGAGAAAAAGTCTTTTAGATATGATGCAAGCCAATGTCTGATTAATTCTTCATATTAAGTGATATCTACTTCCTAGCAAGATGGTCTGATGTAAACAGAATGAAGTACTTCACTTAAGAAGATAATAATGACTCACTGTGTCAATATGTCTCATATATTAGAAACCCAGATTATTTTAAATTTCCCAGTCTTTGCTATTTATAAATTATCATACTTTATAAAACTACACATGTATGCCAAATTACTTTTGTTTTTAAGCTTGAATATTTTCAAATTAGTTAATATTATGTATAATATATATTACAAAACAGGAGACAAAGCAGGGTATATTTAAAAAAAAATTACCATAATTTTTTAAAAGATATGATCAAAATACGATGTATGTGCATGTATGAAAGAATAGGCAAATAGAAAAATAGATTAACAGTTAGACAGATAGATAGGCAGACAGAAAGATGAATGGATGGACAGAGATATAATTATGCATAGTTATTATTATTATTAATGTGGCAAGCTGGCAGAATCATTTGCCCGTTGGGCAAAATGCTTAGTAACATTTGGTCCATCTTTACATTCTGAGTTCAAATTCCGCCAAGGTTGACTTTGCGTTTCATCCTTTTAGGGTTGGTGAAATAAATACCAGCTGAGCACTGGCGTCTATGTAATCGATTTGTCCCCCTCCCCCAAATTTCAGGTCTTGTGCCTGTAGTAGAAAGGATATTATTATTATTATTATTATTATTATTATTGAGGCGGTGAACTAGCAGAATCGTTAGCATGCTGGACAAAATGCTTAACAGTATTTTGCCTATCGCTATGTTCTAAGTTCAAATTCCACCGAGGTTGACTTTGCCTTTCATCCTTTGGGAATCGATAAATTAAGTATCAGTGAAACACTGGGGTTGATGCAATCGACTAGTCACCTCCCCCACAATTTCAGGCCTTGTGCCTATAGTAGAAAGAATTATTATTATTATTATTATTATTATTATCATTATTATTATTATTATTGTAAGTGCATATCCCCTTGTTTTATATTTAAAATAGATAATATTTTACTTCATTGAAATACAGGAATATATGCAAGAAAGAATTAATTAAAAACCTATATTAAGGCGGTGAGCTGGCAGAATCGTAAGCATGCTAGGCAAAATGTTTATCGGCATTTCATCTGTTTTTAAATTCCACCAAGGTCAACTTTACTTTTCATCCTTTTGGGGTCAATAAAATAAGTACCAGTTGAGTACTGGGGTCAATGTAATTGACTTACCCCATCACTCAAAGTCGCTGGCTATGTGCCAGTATTTGAAACCAATATTATACACCATGTATGCTTGTATTTTCTTCTTATTCCTTTCTATGAAAACCCCCACACTTTTTGTCTGTCTTTGTATTGTTACTCTCATTTATTGCCCTCATGGCAAAGAAAAGAAATCATCATCATTATCATCATCATCATCATTACTGTTGTTGTTGTTGTTGTTATTATTATTATTATCATTTTACATTCCTTTAAATGTAAAATTGGTTTTTAACTTTACTTTCTTTAATGACAAAAACAAAGCACAATAACATAAATTTGTCTCAATTTTAAAATATGGAAGCGAGAAATTTGTGGCTGTGTGATTGGTGCTTTTATATTTTATTTTGTTCTTATATTTACGTACTGAAAATGAATATTCTGGGTTGTTCACATATCAAATTTTGAAGAGGAGGAGATACTGAATTTTGAAAAATTTAATTGGAAACATTTCTTTTTCTCAATTTCAAATTTTTAGTTTATACTATCCAATTCAAAATTTTTGACCTTTTTCATATTATTAATGATTTTTATATAAAAGTCTCTTAATTGTGTAAATATCTTAGAATAAACAAAGACATAAAATATGACAGTTATATTAATTTTCAATAGATATGTATAAATAATTTCTGATTACATGCAAAAGTGAATCAAAAACTGTTTGATTGGAGCTTTGTTTTAACAGCTGCATTCATTACCTTATATAGTTATTTATTGATATGGCATGTAGCATAAGAAGATAGCAAAATTGTGGAAAACATAGTGATGGTTGAGGTAGAAAATATTGCTGTTGTTTAGCCCAAGGTACATCTTTATCAAGTAATGTTATGATTAAAGGCTTTACCCACCCTGTAATTATCCTATCTTTTTTTCTATGTGCAATGAACCCAGGACAACATTATGCATTGTGCCTTTTTCTATAATGGTGGATGTAATTTGAAGAGTTGGCTGCTATAGGTGAACAACCATGTAGAGGCTTGCTCACAAGGATGATAAGCATATAATACACAGCTGTTATTATTGTTGCAGTACTCCAGTCCTGCAGAAGTTGGTCTGCTACACAATCAAAGTGCTGTGTGAAAGTTTTTATTTCGGCTGCTTGCACGAAATTGTCTGAGTGATAAAATGATATTGTCACATTTACATTCCTGGTGAACATTATATCTTATAGCTTTGTGTTCTCAAAATAATGGGAAAACAGCTCCCTAACTTGTAAAACAAGAAAGGAGTGGTGAGAGTAAGAACATCCAACATTTAAAGTACTAATTTAAATAAATGCTCATCCAACCTATGCCAGCATAGAAAATAGATGTAAAGCAAATGAATGAATACACACATACTGACATATATGCAATTGTGTGTGTGTGTGTATGTGTGTGTGTGTGTGTGCATGCGTATGAACTAAGACAGGGAAATATAGGAAACAGATCCCATCATGGGACTCAAATCACATTTGGTGAAGTTGGTATTATCATTGTCTGTCAGATATTGCTGTGTTAAACAATGGTGCTATTCTATTCTAATTACTTTGTCTATTCTAATTGCTTAAAATTTTGTCTATTCTAATTGCTTAAAATTCATACCTATAAATATTTTACTGGATAAGCTAGTATTGTTATGTCTTCCCAAGATGCAAGAGAACCACAGAGCAACTTTGTACCTACCCAACCATCAATAGACAGGTCCCATCTTTACTATCTAACACAGTCACATAACATGCTGAAATAGTTCATAACTTAGAGCAAACCCAAGAATATGAACAACAAATAGCTTGATGAACAAACAAACAGACGCTACTACAAGTTTTGTCAAAATTGACTTGAATGAGAAAGTCAAAGTATGAAGAAAGCAAAGCTTTTCTTCAATTGAATTAAATTCTACTATATGTATGCTACTATATGTATCACTGTTAACATTATGTATGTATGAAATCAATGAGCTGGCAGAGTTGTTAGCATTACTAGACACAATTTTGTAGCATTTCTTCTGGCTTTCCAGTCTGAGTTCAAATTCTAGTAAGATCGCCTGTTCATCTCTTGGGGATCAATAAAATAAGTACCAGTTGAGCACTGGGATTGATATAATCAACTATCCCCATCTCACCACGATTTCAAGTCCAGTGCCTAGTGTAGGAAGAATTATGTATGCATTTTTTATTTATGCCTTAAGTTTGTATGGACGGATGGATGGATGGATTGATAAACAAATAAACAGATGGATGTATGCATTCATACATGTACGTGTTCATGCAAACTCTGTATCCACACAGCCATACCTGTCACTTGTACATCACTGTGTATATTTGTTCTAGTATCAGACATGGCTGTGTAGATACATAATTTACTTTATAACTACATCGTTCCAAGTTCTATCTTGCTGTATGGCTCTATCACAGGACATAGCAAATAATATTCTCAGCACTTTAAGTACAATTAAAATAAACCTTAGGGTTAGTTTTACTTTTCTTTCAGAGTGTAAAAATATTTTGATTCATTCTCATAAGTTACATTATCTTTCACTAAATGTTACTTGTGTTTTGCTTCAAATAAAAATGTTCTTAAAGAGGGAAACTAATTGGTCTCTTCTAAATAAAGGAAATGACAATAGACAAAATTCACTTATTATAAAGGATAAAGGTCACAGATAATGTATGTAGAATGAGCATACTGCTCTTAAGTATGTGCTGTTTAATGCAATTAAACTGAGACCTTGACCAGGTACAGCTGTCAAGTGTTTTTCATCATATATTACCTTGCTTTAAACATCTACATAATTTTAGGGTTAAACTTTAGCAACTCTAGAAGATTTTATATGTCGCAAAAAATTCAACTATCCATATAAACAGATACAATTGATTCAGTTAATAGCCATTTACATAACAACCAGCCATTTAGCAACATTAACTCTTTACTATTTAGATTACTCTGTTAATTGTAATGTTTATTTATTTACATGGCTTTGAATTTAGCATTTTTCACACTAATAGTGCATGTCAGGGCTATCTCTTGCTCAAATTTCTCATCTTCTGAGTGTTTTTTTTTTTTTGCATTGTTTCTACCACCATCAAGCTGTGAAGCTCCACAGTTCCATTACTAAATGTTTGCAACAGCAGTAGTTTTCAATATTCCTTATTCGTCTTTTTGTAATAATCATTGTTAAACTCACACTTATTGTAAGTTAAAAAACAGCTAGGAATTACAAGATCAAATATCTACATGAGAAACATATTCTTAATGATCTCTTCTAGTTTCTTTGCTTTAATTAATCTGGGAGCAGCATATCAAGTATCAGCATCAAAACAAGGCAGAATCCCAGACTTGTTGTGAATATACTTCTTCAGATCAAGATAAACTCTGTCATTAAGCTTATTCCCAAAAGGCAATCCCAACACTGGTCCTACAAGAGGTCTTCTAAACTGAAAACAAATCAGACAAGTGTCACAGATTTCCTTGACTAATTGTTGAAATGCATCATCTCAGAAGGTTTTACCCTCCTGAACTAAGGACAGATCTATCCAAAATCCAGCTATAATAACTTTTAAAATCCAACACCATGCCACCAATTTTCATAGATCTATAACCTAAAAAAAAAAGAGGTAAATCAATTTTTGCAATAACAACTTCAATATATGCTCTGATACCCACTATTAGAGTAACTCAAAACTTGACCATCTTAATACACATAACTATCATTCCACTACCAAAACAAAAACTTCTGTTGGATTTATTAATCTTAACCAAGGCTTTATCTCTATCACTCACGGCACAAAGAAACACTTCTCTTTCACTCTTTTACTTGTTTCAGTCATTTGACTGTGGCCATGCTGGAGCATCACCTTTTTAGTCAAGCAAATCGACCCCAGGACTTATTCTTTGTAAGCCTAGTACTTATTCTATCGGTCTCTTTTGCCGAACTGCTATGTTACGGGGACGTAAACACACCAGCATTGGTTGTCAAGCGATGTTGGGGGGGACAAACACAGACACACAAACACACACACACACACACACATATATATATATATATATACATATATATATATATATATATATACGACGGTCTTCTTTCAGTTTCTGTCTACCAAATCCACTCACAAGGCTTTGGTCAGCCCGAGGCTATAGTAGAAGACACTTGCCCAAAGTGCCATGCAGTGGGACTGAACCCGGAACCATGTGGTTGGTAAGCAAGCTACTTACCACACAGCCACTCCTGCGCCTATAGAGTTCTCCAGCAATTATAAGAGATAAAAGCTGAACAAAGTCTCTCTTTTACCAGAGCAGACACCTGTCTGTATGAGTTGTTAATCAGAATATTTTCAGCAGGCGTTTCAACATGACCTAAAACCACATGCAATTAATAAAATTCAACAACTTCGTTAATATGATTTAGATGACAATCGTTGACAAAACGTTAAATTGACTTTTATTTAAAGCATCTCATAATCCTACTATTCCTCTCTGTAGGATTTGACCTAATATCACAGTAAAATTGACAATTGTTACCACTCCCTCTCTAACAGTGTCTTTGCTGTATTTTTCTATCTGAGCTACAATAGCTGAAGTTAACTGTCCTTAGCTCATGTTTAACACTAGTACAATGCATTCACTCATTGAAATATCTCTTAATACTTTATTGAGTGTATTTCTCATGCATTTGTAAGTCAATTGAAAACATGTGATACATACCAACTCAAGAAAGGTCTGGATACTTTCTGGTAAAACAATTCTGAATTGTGATGATATTTTTTATAAAGAAATTCATATCTTACAAGAAAATCATTTAAACTTGTACTAGAAAGACGTTTGTTTGAAAAAAATTCTTTAAATGTCACTTTTTGTCTTCGTAATTATTATTGCACTTCTCTATAATTAGTCTCAACTCATTTTCTTGTCCAGTTTCGTGTGTTTTTAAATTTCTAAGACAGTCACAAACATTTTTATGGGGATTAAGAAAATCTTCAGATCCATATACAGAAACTAGACTTCTAAATCTTGACACCATGATTGATAGTCATTCTCTTTATATAAGCTTGTTTTGTAAAATTAGATATAATTTTTTTTTTGGGGGGGGGGGTTACATTCATCTGTGTTCAAAAAATAATATTTCTCATTGCAGGTTACTTCCAATCCATACTTCAGTTCACTAAACAAGAAACATTATATATCTTGCTGGTGAAAAGCGTTAATTTGCCAGGCAACCAAGTGTTTACCAGTGGTCAACAAACATTTAAAGTCTTTCATACATATTTTACTTCAAATCACAACACAGCATTCATTTTCCAGACATTGTGTTCTTATATCAATAGAGCCAGCTCAATATTAACCCCAATGATCATGTTATCTATATCCTCTTTTTGATCTGAAAGAGATTTGGTTGCTATTTTTTGCAGATTGTGCAAGCATACAAAGGCTCTCTCTAATCTCTAGTAACATTACTGAATTTCTCTTTTAAAAACAATTCCTTAACTTACATCGTTGCAATAAATTAGAATCAACATCATCATCCCAAGGTATAAATGACAGTTCAAGCAATAGAGCAAGCATTGAAATATTATTATCTTAGAATTACTTTTTTTGACTTATATTCGCAAAAGGTTCTTCTCAGTTACAAAACTGCTGTAGTCGGGTATACAATGTCTTCAACAGAAAAGTTTATCAAGAGAAACCTTCAGTTACTATAAACTTTAAAAAAAAATTAATAAACAAATTTCATATAAGATTAAGTTGGTGTTCTCTGTTACTGCTGTAAATAACATTGTGTTTGCCAACCTTAACACTGCTTGTGAAGCAACTAATACCATTTATAACATCCACAGACGAAAACAATTCAGTTCATGTAAAAAATACCATCACATTTAATTGCATTGGTGTAACAGAGAATAGCCAGTCATGACTTAATCACAATAGAGAACTAGACTGAAAAGAAAAAGTTATGTTTGTGAAAGAAGGATATACAGAATAGTGGTATACCTTATGTGAACTTGTTATTAGTATTACTGTTGCTGTCATATTTGTTTTCGGTATAGTTATTGCAAGTTATGAGCTTTGATCAGGCTATAAGTTAGTTTGTCTTTTCCCAACTAGTGGAGATCAGTATATGTTGACTAAGAAGGTAGAAATGGTTGTACATGATGTCCTAATTGGATTCCTTAAAATACAACAATCTAATCAATATTAACATAGATAGTTCAATGTGTTCATCATATAAAATGTAGAAAATTTCAGTCTTATGTTACACTAAAATGAATGCCAAATGTCTGATTTCAAAAGCAAAAGACAAACATCACATGCAAGTTGAAAAGATCATGCTTATTTCATTGAATAAACTACCTAGGATTTGAAATAATAATGTTGTTCTTGAGAAAACTAAGATCTTGGTTAAGTTTAGTAGGTATTGAGTACTAATTAGAATAAAATAGACTGTTATTTATAAGTTTGGTTGATACCTACAATTGGCACAAATTAAAAGGCAAGATTGTTATTGAACGGTGAAATAACTAGAACAGAAAACTCACCATAATTGTTCTTATATTATTAAAAGAATATGAAATTGATAAAATGATAATGAAGTACAACACTTATAATTTCATTAGGACCCTTTAAATTCTAGAATTAATAAAGAAAAATAGTCTGTAAATGAAAGAAAGTCTTGATTGTTCTCAACAATTAAGAGAAACATAATATAGATATTGTTTGAAAAAGTGAGATTTCATATATCTCTCTGAAACAAACTGTTCAAAATCAACTTAGTGATTGTTATTTGTGTGTGTGTGTGTGTGTGTGTGTGTGTGTGGATACATGTGCATATGCATGTGTGTGTGTGTGATTGAGAGGGAGAGAGTGTGTGTGTGTGTGAACATTAAAGTTTTAGTACTTACACTTCATTCTTTCAACCCTTGAGAGGGAGAAGATTGTTTAAATCTTTATATGGTGTGTTTAGCATTGCCTAATATGCAATGATGCCTTTAAAGCATTGATGTCAGTCTATGCCTGGGATGGTTTAATGATATTCTATCTATACTATAATGGAGAAAGCAGCTTTGCTCTTAATGCAACCTGACAATGTTATTTTTAGCGCTAGTGCAACATACATAAACCATCAAAGTGACAGATATGGCCTTTTCATGAATATTATGCATTATAAAATGTCAGCATGTTATTGTTTTATTTCCAAAATGGGCTTGTGATAAGAACATGAGTAAACTGCCCAGTATCCTAGTTATATTTACTTCTGTTATGTGCTTTATCTTTAATGTCCTTGACTTACTTAACATGTCAAGTTCAAGAAAGTAGTCACATCACACAAAATATAACATTGCATCTTTGTTATAAGTACACAACAATGAATTTGATAGTAAGTTTCCCAAAAATTTCAGTGAGTTTTCCTAATACACAGATACTGGAAACGAAGATGGAATAAATAAGAATGAAACTTTGGGAATAAGGATATTTTAAACAATGCAAGCCTTTTAATACATATAGACAACTAGAAAATTATCTTTGATGTTGTTCTTTCTGGTTTACCTATATATGCTTGCATTCACACACACACACACACACACACACACACACACACACACAC
>NC_068990.1:31527978-31530637 GCF_001194135.2 Octopus bimaculoides | reverse complement strand
ATATATATATATATATATATATATATATATATATATATATATAACTTAGATAACTTAGATTGGTTTCAGCCATTATTGGCCCAGGCTATAACTAACTCAATAGCATCATCTGGAAAAGTGTTTTGTTAATTATTTTGGGATGCCATGAACCACTCAAGCAGAAATTTGTTGTTGGATGTGATATATCCAGGTGTAGGTGGTTTATCCAGTATTTCCTGAAGGAATTTGTCTAGGTATTGTTTGAAAGTTGTGGTATCTTTTTGTTGCAATGTTATGATCTTGACCTTTGTAGGGGACGCATTGCATGGAGGCCTAGTCTTGGGTGAATTGTAAACATAATACCGATATTATTTGGATAATATTAGTGGAATATTTTCCACGTGGTGCAAATAATGTATCGCTCATGGCAGTGTTGCAGAGAATAGAGTTTCAGCTGTTTAAGTCGAACCCAAAGATCAAGTCATGTCATGCCATTTATTTTTTTAGTGATTGATCTTTGTGGTGCTTCGATCTTCATTATGTCTTGTTTTTTGTAGAGGAACCACAATAGGCAGCAGTATTCAAGGTGGGGACCTGTGAATGTGAAGAAGAGAAGGATGATGGTTTCATGATCCCTAGATTGAAAAGTTCTGAGGATCCATGAGCACATTCTGCAGGCAACATTGACTTTTTTTGTTGATGGGCACACTCTAGCTAAGGTTGCTGTCGACAGTTACACCTAAGTCTCTGATATTATCCAACAGTTCAAGTAGGTCTCTCAACGATAGTGTGTATGGTTGTTTGAGTGTGCCCTCTCTCCCAAAGTGGATGAACTCAGATTTTTCTTCGTTCAACTGCATATTGTTTTCTGTGCCCACTGGGTTACTGCGCATAGGTCCAATTGAAGCATTGTTCGATCATATGCTTAGAGTCATCTGCAAATGTTTTAATGGTGCTATGTTCAATGGAATCTGCAATGTCATTGATATAGAAAATAAAAAGAAGTGGACCCAGCACAGCACCCTGCAGGACTCCACTGATGACATTTTTGCTGGTCTTGGGTGGATACCAGCATACTGAGTCCTGTTTGTTACGAAATACCTAATCCATTGAAGTAGCATTCCACAGACTCCAGCATTGGATAGTTTCTTTAACAGTATATTGTGGTCGACTCTGTCAAAGGCCTTGCTGAAATCAAGGTATATAACATCAGTGTTGGAGCCCTCAGTACATTTAAGATGTCATCAAAGTGGTGGAGGAGCTGTGTTAGACAGTCACTCCCATCACAAAAGCCATGCTGGCTGGAATTTAGAAGGTTTTGTTCTCGGAAGACTGTTATTCTTGATCTCATCACTCATTCAAATACTTTGATGATATGTGAGGTGAGAGAGATTGGACGGTAGTTTACAGGGAGCAATTTATTCCCTTTTTTAAAGATAGGAACGACTGACTGGGAGAGAAGGTTTTGAGGGATAAAAGCAGCAACCAGTGATTTCCTCCAGAGATTTGTAAGAGGAGCTGCAAGTTGCTGTGTGCATTCCTTCAGCACTCTAGCAGGGAACCTGTCCGGATCCACTGCTGAATCAGGTTTGATTTCTTTTATTGCTGCTAGGATATCAGTGGTGTCGAAGGTTATGTTGGAAAGGGCATGTTGAGGATTCAATGAAGCAAAACTGCTTGAGCCAACTAAATCAGGATCACTGAAAACAGAGCAGTATTGACTTTGCAGGATCTCAGCCGTATCTTTGGCATCACTGTGAAGGATGCCATTTCTCTCAACCAGAGGGCCAATAGAGGAAACTGGGATCCTATGTGTTTTTGCAAAGGAGTAAAAGACCTTAGGATAATTCTTGATGTTTTTAATAGCCCAGGCTTCCTCTGCAGCTCGTTCTCAATTGAGGGTGCCTCTGATGGTGTTTTTACAGTATTGATTTATAAGTTTATTCTTTTTATTCTCCTGATGAGTGCTTTTCTCTGTTTTGGAATCCTACATCGACTGTTATTTATAAGTCGTGAGGGTGTGTGTTTTGACCATATGTGGGAGACTGTGTTCTCAAATATATATATATATATAGTCACTATAAGGATATTTAGACCTCTTATAAGGATGTTTTTATCCAAGATACACTGATTTGATATATTGTATTTTGAAGAGATATTTCTTCAATGAGTATATTATATAAAATATCATAAAATATCAAATATTATTATTAAGTTTGGAAATGGAGAGATCTAATGGATACAAATTAATTCATTAATTAATTAACATCTCCACCTACAATTGCTTTATTTCTCAACCAAAATTAAAACTACAAAACATATATAAATATATAATCTTGCATTTTAAAATACCTTGGGTGGAAAATCATCAAAGTGTACCAGAGGTCAATACAAAGATTACTTTATGATCCATTGGAATACTCCAGTATACTCAGAATATATAATCTTGTTTATTATGTGTGTGTGTGTATGTGTGTGTGCATGCATGTGTTAAAATTATTACTTTTATTTTTTAATTCAATAATAATAATAATAATAATAATAATAATAATAATAATGAATAATGAATTATAGTATATAAGAGTAAAATTATATAATGAATAAAATAAAATAAAAGTGAAATAAAATTTATTGCTCATGTTTGTATGTGTGTGTGCATGTGTGTGTGTGTGTGTGTATG
>NC_068990.1:31518954-31527735 GCF_001194135.2 Octopus bimaculoides | reverse complement strand
TTCTACTTCATGTTTCAAAGCTATTACAATGCACTCACTCATTGAAATATCTCTTAATACTTTATTGACTGTATTTCTCATGCATTTGTAAGTCAATTGAAAACATGTGGTGCACACTAACTTTTCATTTTCTTTGTATATGATCAAACCATTAAGCTCAAAAACAGATATGGACACTTTCTGCTAAAACAATTCTGAATTGTGATAGATTTTTTTTATAAAAAAATTCATACCTTACAAGAAAATCATTTAAACTTGTACCAGAAAGATGTTTTTATGATTAAAAATTTCTGACGTCTCATTTAAACAGATATATTTACCCAAATTTCTTAAAAATATCTTGAAATACTAAAGAATAAATTTATTCAATAAAATTGCCATTGGCTTTAACCATGGTCCCCAGATGACTTTGGTATCTCTTGCAACTCTTCTGGACAGTCTTCTTATGTAAGTTGGTCAGTCCTGCCATAATCCTTGCCGTCAGTTCATCTTTGGTGTTACAAGAGTTTTGTTGGTCTCTCTCTCAACTGCACCCCACTCATAATAAGCAAGGGGGTTGCAGCCTGGGGAGTTAGGTGGCCAGATGTTAGGAGTGATGTGGTCGCAGAAATTGGCTGACAGTCATGACTGGGTTCTCCTGCTTGTGTGGCTTGGTGCAGAGTCTTGTTGCCAGACATAGCATCTTTCAACAGCCATCCTCTTGACCTAGGGTGGTACTCCAGGCAATTGATGTAGGCCTCCCTGTTGAGTCTGAGGTCGTATGGGAAGATGACTGGAGGCATAACGTCACCATCACTAGTGATCACTCCAAACACCATAATGTTAACTGGAAGCTTGATTTTTATCACTCTTGGTACATGTTTTGGGGACACAGCAAGCCAACGGTTGTTCTGTGTGTTCACCATCTGTTCGTATTGGAGCTTCTGGCATGAATGCCATGCAGTACAGCATGTCGTTTCCAAATTTCTGGCAGACTGAATTGCGTCATGGTGCTGTTTTTCTCACAGATGATGCCCAACTAACCCTCCTATACTGTGTAGGTGACAAAATCAAAAACAAATAATGTGCTTGCGTGAAATTAAAAATATAAAATAGTGACAATTTACCCATCGCACCCTGCATATGTACACATATACATTATCATCATCATTTAACATCTATCTTGCATGCTGGTATGGATAACAAGGTTCAATAGGATCTGACAAGCTGAAGGATTGCACTAAGCTCCATTCTCTACTTTGACATGATTTCTATAGTTGTATGCTCTTCCTAATGCAACCCACTTAACAGTGTAAAAAAAGAGTAAAAACCCCCTTCGGTCATGAATGACCATGGAATTGCACTTAGAAAGTTACTCTTCGAGGTACAAGTCCAGGCAAGGTCACTTATCGAAGACCAGCAGTCGCCCATGCATACCAGCATCACCTCTCAATGTCACTAATGTTATCAAAAGAAAGGCAAAGGCTGATACAGCTTGACACCAGTGATGTCACAACACATTTCTTCAGCTGAGTGAACTGGAGCAACGTGAAATAAAGTATCTTGCTGAAGAACAGTGTACTGGGAGCTTTTCTATGGCAGCAGCACTAGTGAGGTGTCCAAATAACTCACACAACAAACAAAAAGCACCCTTGACTGAGGTGGTGTATAGTGGAGAGGGACATGGTTATATACCAGGTGTTGAGGGACCAAAGTACAATAGGAAGACAGGAACAAGGAAATACATGGCTACCTGCATTATATAAGAGTGGGTGGAAGTAGCTGGAAAGAGAGATGAAGATGGTTGTAATAAGGTGTCAGAGCATACTCTCAAGGTACAAGAAGGTGAGTATAAGAGAGAGAGAGAGAGAGAGAGAGAGTACAAACATGATTGAGAAGTGTAGGTAGGTAACTTAGTAAGAGTGTAAGATGAAAGTGATTGTGTTATGTCTCAAGCTACTGCTATCTTGTACCTTCGGATGATCTCTACTCGACTGCTACCCAAGAGCTACTCATCAGCTACTCAACTCCCTACCACAGTCAGACTACCTCTATTTATATGTCTTGGGTGATCCTACTTCTTCGCTTGGGGGCGTCGACACAAACAGACTGATGACTTGAGATAGGGATAAAAGTGAATATAGTGAATAGTGAAGAAAGATGGAAGCGGAAGTGTGGTCAATGTTAAATATCAGTTTGGTAAGGTCAAGAAAGAAATAGGAATGGCTTCGGTAGGAGGTGATGGTATGTAACAGTACAGAAAGGGTAGGGAACAGCAGTGTAATAATACTGTAGATGGATGAGAAATAGGGAGTTAATCTGTGAGGTTAGAGTGTAGTAGAGAGAGAAAAATGTACAGTGACAGAGATAGAAGTTAAAGGTACATAGAGGTAGATATAGTGACAGACAAGGATGGAGTGTATTGATGGCAGATATGAGAAGGCGTTGAGAAAGACAAAAGATATGAGAAGGTGTTGAGGAAAAGTTATGTCAGTCTTACAATATAGCTCATGGGAAAAGGAGAGATAACTAGTGGCACAGAAAGAGGCAATCAGTGGAAAATAGAATAGGAAGGGAAGGTATTAAAAATTAGGGATGGCTGTTAAAAAAAAGTGGTCCAAAGAGAGTGATAACTGATAGCACAAAAGAGAATGTAATTCTCTTTTGCGCTATCAGTTATCACTCTCCTCAGATCACTTTTTTTAACATGCAATTGTGCTTTTGTTTGATTACAGCAGCTATATATATATATATATATATATATATATATATATCTGCATACACACACACAAATATATATATATAGTCTTTTATTCTTTTATTTGTTTCAGTCATTTGACTGAAGCCATGATGGACCACTGCCTTTAGTCGAACAAATCGACCCCAGAACTTATTCTTTGTAGGCCTAGTATTTATTCTATCGGTCTCTTTTGCCAAACTGCTAAGTTATGGGGACATAAACACATCAGCATCTATTGTCAAGCGATGTTGGACACACACACACACACACACACACACACACACACACACGACAGGCTTCTTTCAGCTTCCGTCTACCAAATCCACTCACAAGGCTTTGGTCGGCCCGAAGCTATAGTAGAAGACACTTGCTCAAGGTGCCATGCAGTGGGACTGAACCCGGAACCATGTGGTTGGTAAGCAAGCTACTTACATCACAGCCACTCCTACATATTTGCATTAATGTGTATGCTCAGCATTATACAGTACAATTGTATATTAAAAAATTAATACAAATAAAGGAAGCTAGCTCATCAGAGCATAGGAATACTGTGGTTACATCAACACATGTGTGTGTGAAGCAGTGTTGAATAAACATATTCATATAAAGTTGTATTTAACATATTTGAGTACATTCAGATGTGAGGTAGAAAGATCTTTTGCTGCAAAAATAGTTCTGGAGAAAATGTCTTCTCCTAGACATGTGTGAAAATACATTGGGTTGTGAAAGAAGTCATTGGACAGTGAAATGAATGTGCCTTTTCTTCACCCTTTCACACTGTCAACTTCAAACACCAAATTGGTCGTTCATAGTCTGATAAGAATGAATTTATAGAAGAGCATATATTTGTTGATTTGCTGGTGTACACAAAGCCTGGTCAAGCTAGGAGTTAAATAAAGTCATACAAAGCAGTGTCGAATAAATATATCCATATAAAATCATATATAACAGTTTTAAGTATATCTGGGCATTTAAGTACATGTTCCAATGTGAAAATTCTTCTATATGTGAATGTGTGTGCCTGAATGATGGAGCACAAATGAACTGAGAGATTGAACCAATGAGCAGCAGGAATAGACATAGGTACTTTTCTCTATCATCTGCTGTTTGATAGTCAGACGTGCTATATATATATATATATATATATATATATATATATATGAAGAGTCAACAACAAAAAAGACTTAACTCCTACTAGCTTAAGGGCTACACTATGTGTTCCACATATACTCTACTCTCTCTTTCTCTCTCTCCCTCTCCTCTTCCCTTCCCCCCTCTCTCATGTTCACATAAGTACAGAACCAGTCCACAACCAAATCACTGTATGAAAATAAACTTATAATTCCTAATCAGACAGTCATGTCCAATTCATACTTAGATGATCAACATCATCTATACAGGCTTCATCCATGGCAGGACATTGACATTCAGTGATTAGTAGATGTTGGGAAAAGAATATAATATGACATTCAAAGGCTGTTTGGATTGATGTTAAGTATCTGCCACTTTGTTTTCATTTAAAGTAAATGCAGTTACATCAAATTTTGACATGGAAATTCTTGATATAGGTTAATAATTTCCAGGTTTTAACATTATTAGCTCTGATCTCACCTTATGTCCAACCAAGTAGCCTAAATGCTAATATCAGCACTGGTACAACAAACACTTTATGGGAAATGGATTTAATGCATGCATAAAGTTCTAAGGAACATATTTTCTTTATCCTGGCATTATATTCACTGATTACCCATTCCTTGTTATAGGTGCCATTACAGGAAATATTTTTATCTGTTCCTAAATACCTGTAACATTCTTCATCTGATATTAGAAACCATGGACTGTAATGTTACTAGAGGGACTCATAGTTCTATCTTACTTTACAACCATGTAAGAACATTTAGCCTAGCTAAACTCAATCCCTATATCTTTTGAGTGTCATGACTATGCCAAAACTTTCTTGCACACCATCCACGTTCTTGGCATATATTTTCAAATCATCCACATGGAAGCAGTGTTTGGTTGGTGTTTTCTGTCCTTTGTAAGCCACTTAATTATCCTTCAGATTGCCTTTAAAAATGATAGAGGGGTTTGCTGAAAGTATAAATAGCATCAAAGAGAGACTGTCACCCTGAAATATACCTCTGCAATAGAACCAGTTCCTGCACTTAAGTTCAGAATGGTAACCTTGGATGAAGTCAGGTTGTCAAGGGCTTCAAAACTTTAGTAAGTTAAAGCGTTCACAAATCAGTCACATAGTCAAATTCTTTCTTGTAATCCAACTAGACTGTGATCAAGTTCCTCTTACACTATCACACTCCTGATATCATTGTTTTGTCGATCAAGGTTGTTTCACCTCCCCACCCCAAAAAAAAACTTCTTTCTTTCCAGGTGCTTGTTCAGTTCTGATAATATTATTATCACAATGATCTTGGAGAAATAGATTTATATAAGCTGTATATGTTTAGAACGTGAGATTCTCAAATGCAATTTGTTGGTAGTTTTTTTCACCAGGTGAGTAACATTATTGTAGGGTATCAGTTTTGTTCCTGTCAATACTAACCAGACTGGTATATTTATGTCAACATTGAGAGCTTGTTGATTGTTGAGAGACTGCCAATAAATGTTTAGTTGTTTGTATCCATATCTGACAAGAAGTCCATATCTATCTTAAACTTTTGGGATCAAAATCTCAAGAATCTCACCCTTGATGCTGTGTTTTTGGTTTAATACAGAAATAATATTCGTTCTGTATTTCTTGTAGCCACCTTGCATTCTGATTAAATTCCTTTGCCTCACACCAGATTTTTCTCTAGAATGATTCTGGGAAGGATCTTCCATGATATTTATTGATTGTCTCCTTATGTCTCAGTAGACTGTTAAATGGTTTCACTGAAGTTTTACTTTTAGCCCTTCTCTTCTGATATCTAAGTTTTTCAATGGTGGCTTTCAGATCCTGAGTAAGGATATTTTAGTCTGCATTCCTGTGTTCTCTTTTTACAATCTCCAAGCAATTTTCATTTTTATTTTTCACTTTTTGTTGATGAGAAGCAGGTTTATTTGACAGCTTATTTGTGATAAGTAATGCAACATAACTTATAGTTTTATGTAAATAAACAATGCTTTTTGTCATTTTCAAAACCCATGGTGGTCCATTTTATTGTTTGGCCTTTCTTTAATTCTACTGCTTCTCCAAGCTGTTGTTTTGCAGCAATTTAGAAGACAAGTAAAGAAGCATTAATTTGCTAATATTCTCTTCTGACTTTGTTAAGCCCCTTTTTCAGTTAGCACATTTGGTTTTATATTTATGCTTGTTAGGTGATGTCTTTTCTGAAGGAGTAGTTTTAAAATTGAGATAATTTGTCTTGAAAGATTTCATTGAAAATATCCTTCAAATGTTTGGACCCATTGCTCTACCAACTAGTGGAATATTTTTGTATTAGTACTCAAAGAAGGACAAGCATTTAACTTTTTCTCACATAAAACATATACAAATACACACACACATACAGCATACATGCACACAATCACTGGAGTACTACTCATCATCATCATCATCATCATCATCGTTTAACATCCGCTTTCCATGCTAGCATGGGTTGGATGATTTGACTGAGGACTGGTGGAGCCCGAAGGCTACACCAGGCTCCAATCTGATTTGGCAGAGTTTCTACAGCTGGATGCCCTTCCTAACGCCAACCACTCCGAGAGTGTAGTAGGTGCTTTTACGTGTCACCCGCACGAAGGCCAGTCAGGCGATACTGGCAACGGCCACGCTCGAAATGGTGTGTTTTATGTGCCACCCGCACAAGAGCCAGTCCAGGGGCACTGGCAATGATCTCGCTTGAAAGTCCTTACACATGCTGTGGGCACAAGTACCGGAAAGGCGACGCTGGGCACAGGTGCCATCCTAATTTCGCTTTCACTTGCCCCAATAAGTCTTCGCAAGCTGAGTTTCGTGTCCAATGAAGGAGACGACGTTGGCATGGGTGCCTCACACATCTAGAATTAGTAACACCACTAAAGACAAACATTCAAAGCCATATCTTAAAACAAAAGTGTCATACAGCTAAAAGACAAACTCATTACAATCTACAGACCTAATATGTCTATTTTCTCAGTTCTCAAATGCAATGATTTCAAACAAATTACGAGGGAAGTTGTTATTAATTGAATTAACTTTCATGCTTGATGGGTACTTATTTTATTGGTCCTAGGAATTTGAAAGGTAAAGCACCAGCAGGATTTGAACTCAGAATGCCATAGGACACAATTCGATATTGCCTGATGTTCTGCCAAGTCTGTCTTCAACAGCTGCCTCCTCTGAGTCACTTTAGCTTTTCAACTCCATAAACTTGATAAAATAAACATCACAAAGGTCAGATACAAGGAGATCACTATATTCATTATATCTTTACCATCGTCACAAGTCACCAGTCCTTCTGTACATGAGGAGTATATGCAGAGAAAATGTCATCGTCACATTTTCCAAGACTAATCTAAGATTATCCTATCATATACTCTGACTAGCTCAATCACATTATTTATTCATTTCTTTAGCAGAAGTATGCCATCACTTTTGCCTACCCAGAAGAATTTATACCTTTGTTCCTTATCTGTGGTAAGTCTCATTGGGGAATTCCTCCATCTCATTTTTGCATACAGCACACATGCCTTTGCTCAAGAATTTCACTAATCTCTCTGAACCTACTTTTTTATTGTACCTACATTATCTGTAGTTGCTTTGAAGTTGTGGACTTAAAAAGGAAAGTGCATGGGTAGCTGGGAAGCAGTTTTCAGCACATGTTCAAATATACAAATATTACCACTCAATGAATTATTATTTCCTTCCAATCCTCAAACTATTGGGGCCAAGCAACCACAGAAGTAAAATTAACATTATATTTGGGGTTCGTTTTATATATAAAAATGTGTCCAACACTCAATGATTCTCACAACTTTAATAAAAAAAAAACAACTACCGATTAGTTTTAAATGATAAAGTGTTGTTTGTGTTAGTTCATGTAAATTTCTTAACTGTTTATTTTTATACATCTAAACTACTTGAACATATAATCTAAGTACAAACTTTAAATTATTTTTACTTCTTTCATATACTATATTTTGTCATCAAATGATATCAACCAACTGATTCTATTCCCTATTTATTTTTATGCCAAAATTATATATTCATGATACATCTGCTTTTCTGGCAATAATAGGAAAAATATAAAACAAATTATTGTTGCTAAAAAAGTATAGAAAGAAAGCCTAACCCTAAAGAAATCAACTATGACAATGCTTAATATTAAAGGTTAAAAACAAACTAAACTGGAGAATAAAGCAAAGCAAATATCTTTGAAAGGAAAAAGAAAATAAACATTGATTATGGCAGATTGGCAAATATATTGAAATAACATGGCCACTACTTTGACTGCTTGCATAGATGGTTTGATACTGTCTATTTAAGTAGCATATTTAATATGATTTTTACTCAATTTTCTGGATTAGGCCATCTCTCAAATTCTTCATCTCAAGCTTTTATAGTCAAAGATGCTATTTTCTTTGACATAAAAATGACATTTCATCCGGGAAAACTTTCTATTAAACTTGCATCCCAATAGTCAACTTTATAGCACATATAATCAGAATATCATGGCTAAATGACCATGACTGATCAATATTGACATCAGCTTCCAAGATTTATTGATTAGCATCAAGTCTTGGTAAATCTTTCATTTTCTAGCCATTCATTCTTTATTAAGTTGCTTTGCAGTTTCCAAGTATTTCTATTGAAATAGAGAAAAGTTTGACTTTTTTTCTACTTTTCCTTACTTTTTAAAAATAATTTATACATTTATTAATGAAACCAGTTACTGGAAGTTCAAATTCAAATAAGGTATAAGTTATTGCAATACACATACTTTTAAAAGTAACTGATAAGGATGTAGTCAGTTTTATATAATGAATGAAAGAATTATTTTATATACATGCATATACATACACACACACACACACACACACACATATATATATATATATATATATATATATATATATATATA
>NC_068990.1:31505686-31518792 GCF_001194135.2 Octopus bimaculoides | reverse complement strand
ATGCATGTGTGTATGTATGTAT
Organism: Octopus bimaculoides; assembly: GCF_001194135.2. Lineage (NCBI taxonomy): Eukaryota > Metazoa > Mollusca > Cephalopoda > Octopoda > Octopodidae > Octopus > Octopus bimaculoides. The sequence goes on along the minus strand of NC_068990.1, from coordinate 31,518,770 downwards.
ACACATACACACATATACATATGAGTGAGTGGACAACACATTTGGTAGGAATTACATATACTTTTGGTAATAACAGTTTGACTCAGCTCCATATAACTTAAAGTTTCATGGATGAAGGATGGATCCATCTCATCAGATATTGGGAGAAGAGCAAAGGATTTGAACTGACCAAACATTTAGAAGCCATCTTGGATTTGTCTCAAATCCCTTACCCACCTCTCAATAACTGATGAAATGTATCCATCCTATATGCCCAGGAAATTTTAAGCCACATAGAGCTGAGTCAAATTATTGTCTGTTAAAGTCTGTCATACCGGCCATGACGAAGGGAAATAGCCCTGAAACTCGAGTCACCTTTATATATATATATATTTATATTTATATATTTATATATTTGATCCTTTATATTGAACACTCAATATTTCATCTACATTCAATACTTTCTTTCATGGTGCCATCCATTTTTATTTTATTTTATTTTATATTATTTTATATTGTATATTGTATATCATATTATATATTGTATATTCCATATTCTATACCCCACATTAGTTCTGCAGGAATATAAATAAAACATAAAAAACAGACAGTGTTGGAACTCTTTTAAGCAAAATAATATATTCCTCTATACACAATCATACAAAAAAACCCCACCTTTTTTGTATTTATTTTTACTCGCATATATATATATATATATATATATATATATATATATATATACATATAATGAGCAGATAGGTATAAATTTTGTTTTGTCAATATGTATAGATGCAGCATTTTAAATGTGGTTTATATTTGACTCTTTAGGCTCATTCATCTATGTTTCATGACTACCTGAAGATATATTTTGTTAAACAACCAGACCAAAAAGGACCAAAGTTACAGCAAATGGTGCATCATAAAATGGTTCTTGTTGATAGACATTGGCAAGATAGATTTTACAGCCAACAATAATGAAAAAAATACAGTACAACAAAAAGTTAAGAGAAGTAAAACAAGAAGTTAAAACACAATACTTTCTTCTCAGTGATAATGAGTACACCATGCCTTGAAAAATGCTGACTGTAATATTAAGAGAAATGTGACACAAATAAATCTAAAGATCAAATTTCTAATTTTAATTCGCTTGAAGAATGTATTTTATTGGTGGTTAATTTAAGCTAAGTTATGTTATACTGTTAATACCTTGAGTGTATGACCAATATTAATTCACCCTCCTATGATCACATACCTCTGCCAGATACTTCTTGCCCTTACTCACTGCTATTCCATCATTGTTCACCATACTGTTTTGATAGCACACACATATAGTTATTTGTTATATATATAAATAGAAAGGCATATCCTTCCATGAGAGTGACCTGGTTCTACCTGACTGATCCATACAACAATGACATCATGGATTGTTATTATGCATGAATGTAGTTACAGCATAAGCCATGGTTCAACTTGAACAGCTGTCAAGATAAGATTGTTCAAATATATACATTTTGTATTGCATGTAAACATATGCATTAAGTCTACTGGTGTTTATCTGCTTTTCTATTTCCATGCCAGCTTGACTAGGATCGTTCTTATAACCAACTTTCTACACTGAAAGCATCTGCCCTGGATTAAGGAATTGAGATTTGAAGGTCTCCTTTATCAGAGCTCTACTCCATGGATATCTATACCATGCTTACTTTGTATTCTCCAAAGAGAAATCCAGAGGTGTGCAGATTCCATGAACAATTTCACAAATGTTCAATATGTGCACCACCCGCATGCTCAACTGTGGCATGGGGATATTCTTCACCCCAACTGCGAACATTATGCTTATTAACTTTGCTATTCATATGAAATGTGGCCTCATCACTGAAAACAAGACATTCCTTGAACTCGGCTTCTTCAAGTTTCTCTTGCATACCAGCACAATTGTTTCCACTTTTGCTTGTCATCTGCCATTATGGCCTGAATGAGCTGCAGCTTGAAGAGTTTCATTAGCAAGCATTTCCTCAGCATGCACCAAACTGTTTTGGGGGGAATCTGGGTTTACAGATTTGTTCTTCTTATGGACTTCTTGGGGATTTGCAAGAGTTTTTGGTGAACTCACTTGACCATCTCTTCCGATGTTAGTGGTCATCCAGATCCTTTTGCCCTGCACAGACAGCCTTCCTCTTTGAATTTTTTCTTCCATGCCCAAATCTGCATTACTTTTGGTGACATTTTAGAGGACTTGCCCACAAATGCACGCTGCACAGTCTTGTTCGACTGTGTTTGAGCACACTCCAACACACAAAACGCCTTTACTCTTCCAGTGAATGCCATTTCTGTATCTGAAAAGATAAATATATCAAACATTAAACATAAAATTTTGACCCGTTTCTACACATGCTGTTAAAATTTGAGGTCATTTGAACAAGAACTGGCAAAGTTATCAGATTGCGAAATGATATCAAATTTTTTGAAACACCCTCTATACACACACACATATATATATTTATATGAAGTTAAATATATGTCCAGTCATACAGTGACCAATGACTTCACATCTACAAAGCACTATAAAGCTAAGTAGTTTATGAATGTGAAACCATTGGTCACCCTATGACTGGACATATATTTAACTTTATGTAAATACATTACTGCTGTAAATTTTAGAGTGTGCTTCGTTTTCAGATATATGATCCATTGACAATATATATATATTATTTCTTATCTTTTCTTTCTTCACTTAAAGGAATATAGTTTTAGAGTTTTCAATTTCTCACATACCTGCTGCTCAGAGACAGTCTTCTCAATATCGTTGATACAGTAGCACTGAATGGCTGTGTGTTCTATATTCAGTGATGACAGCATTTGAAAGTCTGAAAACAAATGTCTTCTACTAGATCAACATGATTATTTTCTTCTCAGACGCTATCTTGTTAGTTGTCTGCATGTTGTGGTTGTCTTAGTTTTATGTATATGAAATGATGCACCAATACTTGTTTTGATCTCCATGCTATGTACTGATTGTAACTCTGGCATTACAATATTTCTTGATACTATGTATCATGGTACTATGTGTTATAGGTCTGAAATTAACAAACTAAGTAAAAAAAGGAATCAATTTACACAGGAAAATATTCATTGAAGGTAAACAGAAGTGGTATAGTACAAAATGGGGTAAAGATTAGTATGGATAATAATTAAATAATAAAAATATCGTTTATTAAAACATTTGAATTTATATCAGCTGAAATAGTCAAATTTGAAAACTAAGCAATGATTGATAAGAAACCATGGTTAAAGACTGAAAAAAAAAAATTGATATCCACAATTTATACATTTATTTTGTTACCATCATAATTTGAATCAAAAAGCCTGTCATATTCTATTTCAAATGGAGCATTTACTGATTTTACTGGTAATAGCTTTTAAGTATTTATGTTTATGTAACAATTTTCTATTTATTTTTTAATCCAAAGGATTTGACATAAAAATCTGTAAGGGTTATTTTGAATATTTATTGATGAAAGAATTAATGAATTTATTATTTTGATAAAATCTTTTCATTTTTACTTTTCATTTTTAAAAAGTCAACATTTGCAAGAGATATTTTGTAATAAGGAATATGTAAATTTATTGTCTTTTGTTCTGTTCCTTTTCAAAACTTTCAAAAGATAATTCAGATATTTATATACTTTTTTATTCTTATGCAAAAACAACACTGATAACACATACAGTAGCAGCAGCAACAATATTTGTAGTAGTAGCAGCAGCAGCAGTAGCAACAACAGCAGCAGTGGTTCATATGGATTTTGTTGTAATGCAATTTTCATCATTAATGAATTTGTAGTTTTGCCGAATTAAATTAAATATAAAAGGATTTAAATAAGAAAATTTTAAATATACCAAAAGTGTATATTTCAAAGAAGAAAACACAAACCAGAATATGAAAGAACAATGTTTGATGAAAGCATTTTAGCTGGTTGGGAGTAAGCGTTTCATTTTTACGACCTTTAATGAATGGTATATTCACATAATTTTTGAAGCTAAGAGAAGTTTCTATTTCATTTCAAATCAACAACATGCTCTAAATTTCAACCAATATATAAAATATTCTTCTTAAGTTTTTGAATACAATTGTAAAGATCTCTGAACTACATTTTGGTGTTCTTGAGATATATCATTTTTGACCAATATTTCTCTGTAGAATTATAACATCCTTAACTTTGTGTCAGTATTTATCGTTTATCATTAAATCAACCCTTGACAAATGTGTTCTAGCAATAGACAAACAGACATATACACATGCATGCACATGTATATATATATATATATATATATATATATATATATATATATATATACAAGGGGGTACCCAAAAGAAATCAGAATTTTACAATATTATTTTATTCACTTAGTTGTATATGTTTACACTTTTATTGCCTTCAAAGTATTTGCAATTTGAAGTGATGCATTGGTTCAGGCACATTTTCCACTATTCAAAGCAGTGCTTGAACTCTTGCGAAGTGATGCTTTTTAACACCTCCATCGTTTTTCCTTCCCCTCTCCCACATCTGCAATAAGATCAGCTTTTGTCACCAGTGAAGACCTTCGAAAAAAGGTCCAGACCAACTTCCAGTTGTTCTTTCAGTTCAGGACACACATTCAGTCATGACTGCTTTTGATCTTCCATGAGCAAGTGAGGCACAAATTCTGCTGCAACTCTTTTCCTTTGCAATTCTTCGCTCAAAATTCGTTGGCAGGAGTTCTAGGACACACCAGTCATATCAACAAGTTCGTCAAATGTTTGGTGATGGTCCTCTAAGACCAGTTCATGAATTTTCATAATGTTTCCATTCATTCAGGAGGTTAGCAATCGTCCTGAGCAAGGTTGGTCTTCAAGTAACAAGTGACCGTTCCTAAAGCATAGAAACCACTCGTAAACTTGTGTTTCATTCATGGCAGCATCCTCATAAGATGTTTGAAGCATGACAACTGTTTCAGCTTCTGTTTTCCCCAGCAGCAAACAGAATTTCACAGAAGTATGCTGTTCCTTTGTTTCAGCCAACGCAAAAATTGATGAACAGAGGAGAAGCACTGCAAGACAAAAATGCACCACATGGCAGTCCGACTTCAGCCAACGATGCTGTTTGGCAAACTGATACCTGAGGATTGTATCAAATGGCTTCTAGTGACAGAAGTCTGAATCTACAAATATTTCCAGTTACTTTTGGATATCCCCTCATATATAAATATATACACATATAAATTAATATAAACAGTTAGGTGCAATATAAAACCATAAAGTAACTGTGACTGAGGGTACCGAAGCACTTATATTGCTAGAAATAAGATTTAAAAACTCTTAATGTTGTAAGAAGTGCACAATATATATACATATATATACACAGGCAGTGTATGTATACATTGCATGCTTCTTACAGCATTAAGAGTTTTAACTCTTATTTCTTGCAATACAGGCACTTGACACTCTCAGTCACAATTAGTAATGATTAAATTTTTCCTTTATGGTATTATATTGTGCCTAGCTGTTTATATTAATTTTTAATATATGCTAATGCATAAATTTTTATAGTAAAAATATTGACAGCCGGATTTAGCCAAACCATCAAGCAATAGAGTAGTTATTACTGACAAGCCTACAATTGATAGACAAAACTAATCTAGTCTAGTGATCCTAGAAACACACATGAGGCAGTTATCTCCCCATTCAGTGTCTATATATATTGTGCTCTTCATACAGAATTAAGAGATTATAATTCATATTTTTTGCAATATAGGTGCTTCAGTACCCTCAGTTGCAATTAGTAATAATTAATTTTTTCTTTGATATATACATATAACTATATATGTATGTATATTATAAATACAGGGTTTGACTTTGACTTTCATTTCTCTAGAATTGATAATGTAAGTACTAGTTACTTTATGGGGATCTATAATACAAATATATTAGTTGTGCAAAGAGTAGATTTGATTGTTTATTTATGTAGTTGCCTGAATGAGTGAACAACTATTAATTGTTTTTTTCATCTGAATGATTGAACAAAATTGTGTCTTGCTTTTTACAAAATATGTTTAGGGATACCAACCTGAATGAAATTGGCAACTTAGTAGTGAGAAATGTTCTCACACTTGAAGGCTATATAGAAATAAAAAAAAAATCTATGGTGAAGTAGGGGATGAGAAAGAGAATAAGTAGCCCATAAGAATAACTGAGAAAAGTTATATTGAGAGTGTGAATGGTAATAATGGTTAAAGACAAATTGAATGCTACTTCAGATGATAAAAATGGTTCCAAGAGCTACTGTTGGTAAACAATACTTCAACTGTTATAACTGAAACCTCTAATCAAGAAAATGAAGTATAAATATTTTAAGCCAACCTCTTCTTTTATTGCTATTTATTTAGCTTTTTAATAATTTATTAAGTAGTAGTTATTGCTACAACTAAATTTTGTTTCTAATGAATAACAAACAACCATGAGACAGGATATACTTAAACTTCTTAATGGTTCTATAAGGGTGACTAAGTCAGGAATCTAATACCTGAGTCATTAATTTAAGTAGAATACTTTTGAAAATTTCAATTCCAGCATGCTAATTGTTAATGTGAAGAAAGACACAATTATAACACAGATTGAACTTACTTTTCTGATTCTGAAGTCAACAGCTAGCATATATAACTTCAAACTTTATCAAAAACTAAGATTAGCATTGCTGATCGTTGTGTTTAAATTACATTTTCTTGGATATAAAGTTTACTGAGAGTATGTTATTATTAAGACTATCATATTACCAAACACAGTCTTTGGATTAGTTCATATCACATTCCAGCTAATAATATCCATAAATTATCCGTAGGCTTTCCTATGTGGGGCTATTTCTTACCATCTTCAAGATTCAGTTGAATAAAAACCTATGACATAACAAACTAGAAGTATCAAACGTCTTCACAACATATTAAATTATTGAAAAGAAAATAGAATGGCAAAATAGTGTTCAAAACGTCTGAATGGGAAGACAAAAATGCTGTATTATGGATGAGAAGTTGATTGTTAAAATCTAAACTTAGCTGAATGTCTTTTGAATACTTTTTAGTCCATTTTACTCCAGGTACCTAAAAGAAAGAAATGCTACATGCCATTTGAGATTAGCAGTGAATGAGAGGACATAATACATCATCATCCAAAGGAAATGCAATATATCTGGTTCCATGTTCTACAAAATGTTCCAGTATAACTGGCAGCTGTCTCTCCTATGCTGCCAATGAATATCGGTTTCTTTATTCCACTGCTTCTCATTTTCGTTTTTTGGGTTGCTGAATCTCTCTGGTCTTAATATGCTTATGCCCTTGTAATTCTGATGAGATATCCATTTGTTTTGCAATGCCCTCAATTCTGCCCTTGTGTTCTGAAAATCTCTAAACACCTTCATTTCATTTTAGACTCTACTACTTCCAAACATTTCTCTCTTTATTTTTTTGTAATACAGAACATATTATTAGTAATACTGTGGAGGCGCAATGGCCCAGTGGTTAGGGCAGCGGACTCGCGGTCATAGGATCGCGGTTTCGGTTCCCAGACCAGGCGTTGTGAGTGTTTATTGAGCGAAAACACCTAAAGCTCCACGAGGCTCTGGCAGGGGATGGTGGTGAACCCTGCTGTACTCTTTCACCACAACTTTCTCTCACTCTTACTTCCTGTTTCTGTTGTGCCTGTAATTCAAAGGGTCAGCCTTGTCACACTGTGTCATGCTGAATATCCCCGAGAGCTACGTTAAGGGTACACGTGTCTGTGGAGTGCTCAGCCACTTGCACGTTAATTTCACAAGCAAGCTATTCCGTTGATCGGATCAACTGGAACCCTCAACGTCATAAGCGACGGAGTGCCAACAACAACAACAACAACAATTAGTAATACAGAACATATTATTAATAAACTTAATATCCAAGAAAATTGAAACATAGCAGCTGATAAAACTATGGTCTTACACAAAAAAAGAAAAAAAAATTACAGTAGCTATGAAAGTTTTATTAATTGCAAAATATACTCAAAAACTCAAAGCTACAACACCTATAGATTAAACTACAAAAGCAACCTGAAGTTAATAGTTAAACATTTTAAAATCAAGCCAAATAATGATTAGTTATGACATCATATCTATGATCCCTAGCTGGCTACTACAATAATGCAGCAATAACAGCACCCTTGTTGTCACTTTGTTCTGGAAATGAGACTGAGAAATGCTTATAGACTCACCAAGGTAAACATAAAGGACAAACGAGAAAATATTAAAAATCATTAATTAAAATAGTCTAAACTGGAAAAGTCATGACATCAGTATCACATAAATGTGTGTGTATTATTTTGTGCCTGTATGTTAAAACACACACACACACACACACACACACACACACACACACACATGCATATACACACACAGAGTTTGTTTTATATATAAGTATATATAAGAGTGTGTGTATGTGTATGAGCATAACTGCACACACATTTATATAAATACATTATTGTATTTATTGAAAAGTGTAACTTTTATATTACTACCTTTCACATGATCAGACTGTTAATAAATATATACACACACACACGTCATCATCATGATCATCACCATCATCTTATGTCCCCTTTCCATGCTCGCAAGGGTTGATAGATCCAACAAGTTTGAGGACCATGTCTTGCTCTTGTGTCTCATTTTTAGTGTGGCCTCTATGGCTGGATGCATTTTCTAACACAAACCACTTTACAAAGTCCACTGGGTGCCTTTTCCCGTGGAACTAACTCATGTGAGCTTACCTTATAAACTCACAAGTCAAGGGGTCTAAAGAGACCCCTTGACTGAGATGGAGAAAAGGAGATAAAATGGTCACTTTTTGTGAGGTGTTGAGAAGTTAACATACAATCAGAGAAGCAAGAGCAGGTATAATGTTGTGAAGAATACTCATGGCTACCTTATATTTTACATGAATGGGTGTTTAGAGGTGCCCAAAAGAGAGGTGAATACAATAATGATGAGGTGCCAGAACATGTCCTTGAGGTTACATGCCCAAGAAGGTGAATAGAAGAGAGCATGGTAACAGGAAGATCAGCAAAGGTGGGTAGGATTGCAGGTAGCTCATGTGGTGTTTGGCAGCAGAGAAATGGTCATGTTATGGTATGTAGTAACAGAGAAGACAGAGAAGTAACAAGAGGCCTAAATGTAAAAAATATACCTTCCAGCCTATTTTGCTGGCATCATTTTAACGAACATGGAAAATAGCATTGGCCATAGCTTTTACTGGACAAACCTGACCTGCACCTCATCTATACTAATTCTGTCACTAATCAGTTATGCTTTAACTGTTTCCATAATCTTTAATGAAATTAACCAATTGTGTTATAACTTTTTTGATAATTACAGAGGCATCATGTTCATAACTGTTCCATCAACTTGATTCCACAGTAGTTTCATGTGAATCACTTTTGCCCTTGTAGCAGCTGATGACGATACTGCAATGCCAGTCATTGGGTAAGACATTTTCCTCTACTACCTCACCGACTATCCACAAAACTAGCATGTGACCTTCCTAACCACTTATTTTCAGTATCTCAGCAACTACACTCTGCAGTCCAGCTACCTTTCTTGCCTTCATATTCTTAATTATGCTGTCTTCCATACTGCCATCAACTGGATATGTGGTCCTTCGGTTGAGTGTGCTTAAACTAAGCTCTTTCTCTCCCTTTCTTGCTATCTTCTCATTTGAAAATCTCTTAATAACAGCATCTCCTTGCCTTATTCATTTCTGTATTGTTACAGACAAGTTCACAGCTATCCTTATAAATACACTTCTCCACAACAATCACAATTTCTTCTAGCTTTTAGATAATCATTTTATTTTATATTTTGTTACAAGAAGATTAAAATGCTTTGATAATTGCAAGTTAATACAAAATACTCAATTCACTGGTAAAATATTAACGCTTAAATATTGAAACCTTTTATTAGTGGTGAGTTGTTCACAATTTAAAATGTGTTTGCTCTTCTGTATTGATAGTCTTGTCTACCTAATAATACAAAACTAACTGGCTTAAACTAATTCACAATCAATCTATACTTTGAAGAGAAAGAAAAATAGATCTTACTGAAAACAAATAAACTATTTAGAAAAGAAAATTTTTTTCTCTTTAATCAATTTCCCTACTAGTGTATCACTAGGAAACACTTTGTCAGTACACATTTATAATTGATATAAGACTTTCTGAAGCAACTTTCTCTAATCTAACTTGATTAATTTATTATTAAACTTTGATCATTTAAATGGTGCATTTCTCTATATGGAATGTAAACAGGAGCATTAGAGAGACAGAATATAAATGGAATGAAAAAAAGAATTAAAGCAAATTGGTAAGTGGTTGTTACTCTATCATTATGTCATTAAAAAAAAATACATGCAAAATTCAGTTTAAATACTGCTCCTAATTGAACACCAAATTAGAATATGGAATTATGGTTCTAAAAACTAAAACTAATGATAGACAACTTATGCTTATATGAAAAATGTGTTCTTTGAACATATTGAATTTATAGAGTTTATATTTCAGGCTAAAAATGCTTTGGTGTGAGCATGACAGTCGGTAAATGTCTCAAAATGCACCACTGGAAGTTTGAGTTCAAATTCAACTTGATGGTTGGGTTTAACTTTTTGCTAATATCTAATCAATTCAGTGTCCATATTCAATATATTAACTTGAAATTTTGTATCTTTTATAAAATGAATAATTTCTAATAACATATCGACAAAAAAACAAAAAAGGTAGTCACTAAAATTGCTCTGGCACTTGATGCAAATTAAGAAGATTCACTGTATGCTATCACCACCTGCACTTGATCAAAGTACCCCTATGCAAATGTATATATATATATATATATATATATATATATATATATATCAGAGGCGTGAACTCTCAGGCACGCAAAGTATGCGCTGCATGCTCTGTGATTTTTTATCCATATCATCGGAAAATTCGATAAAATATTCATTTTTTTTTCAAAGAAACTCCGTCCTGGTGTTTTCGAAATATTCTGCCTCCCCTTCCCCCTCTCTCACTGACTCGTTCGTCTGCTTTGAGAAGACCACCTGACACCCCCTCCCCTCTCTCTCTTTGTTTGTGTACAATTGTTGCTAGCCTCGTTCCACTTTCTGACCCAAACAAGAACAATCCCATAATTCCTGAGTTAGCCAGATGAAATGTCGGAATAACCTGGCAGTAAGTTTGAATTTTTTTTTTTATCCAAAACATCTGTTTGCACTATTATATTTTTGGAGTGTTCTGAAAAAAAAATATTATCTATACTATATTTCTTATTTCAGAAGTAGCTAATTAATCTTTAATTAATTTTACTAACGTTATTTTTTGTTTTGTTGAAATTGACTCAGATGCAATTTACTCTTACGCTTACACCTGTAGTCTTTACGCTTACACCTGTATTCTTATATAAAAGTAGCCTTTTTCGAAATGAGTGTTATAAACGATATTTTGAGAAATAATTTTTCGAAAAGAGACTTGGCCAAGCAGATTTCTGAGATATACCCCCACCCACCAGATCATCACAGATCCTCCTCCATGTTTAACAGTTGGAAGAAGGTAGTCTGGGTCAAATGCTTCTTTTGGCTGTCTCCACATGTATACATGGCTGATGATTGGAAATAGGGTAAAGGATGACTCGTCTAAGAAAATAACATTCTTCCACTGCTCTAGGGACCAATTCTGTAGGATTTTACTCCACTCTAAACACTTCGCAATGTTTGTTTTTGAAAGAAGTGGTTTTCTGATTGCAGCCCTCCCGTGAAATCCAGCTTTGTACAGCTTCTGGAGAACAGTTTCTGTGAAAACTGGGTTCTCAAGGTGGTCATTAAGCTCTGCAGTAAGTTTGGGAGCTGTACTTTTGTGATCCTTTCTAACAATTCACGTAAGAGTCCGATAGTCCCTATTTGAAAGTTTTGGTTCGACGAGGAGGTTTTTCCCTCTTTCTCAAAAGTTGTCATTACTTTCGAGGCACTACTTCTTGATACACCAAACATTTTGGCTGTTTTCATTACGCTAGCGCCTGCCATACGAGAGTACCAACAATTTGACCTCTTTGAAAGTCCAATAGATCTGTCATTTTAATGAATTTTAATTACCTTTTCTGATGATATCTGAAAAGAAACAACAATTTTATCAAAACATATTAAGCAACACTAATAATAAATAAAAAAAACATAGAAATAAACGAGCTTTTGATGGTTTTATAGATATTTCTAAATTATTATGCTATGATGCTAGGTGTTTCCATTATTTTGTCCAACCCCTGTATATATATACAATGGTGGTGCCCCAGTATGATCACAGCTTTAAAGTTGAAATACTTTAAAGAATTAAAGAATATATATATATATATATTTGTGTATATATTTCCTTATTTTTCCTTCTTTCTCTTTGGACTTTTCGCTTTTCTCTTTCCGATGAAGAGCTATGCTCAAAATGTTAACAACTCTCTCCTTTTTCACTGAGTATCAAATTAATATATTTCTTGTGCACATCCTCATATTCGTTTTTTCCTTCATTTTTCATTTGTTTTTTCTGTTTTTTAATTGTTTGTTCTTTTAATTGTATGTGTGTGTATATATATGTGAGTGTGTGTGTGTGTGTGTGTGTGTGTATGTATGCATGTATGTATGTCAATCAGTTTTATTTCTGTATTTCTATGTATGTATGTATGTATGTTTGTATGTATAGATATATGTATATGTTCATATGTATGTATATATACATCCCAGCTTATAACCCTAGTATTACTATTTAAAATTAAATAGAATAATTAAATAATAGAGGTAAGCATGGCTGTATAGTTAAGAAGCATGCTTTGCAACTTAATGGTTTCAGGTTTAGTTCCATTGTGTGGCACCTTAGGAAAGTGTTTTCTACTGTGGCCTGGGATCAAGCAATGCCTTGTGAGTGAGTTTGGTACACATATACTGTGTGGAAAACTGTTGGCTCTATGTATGTGTGTGTGTGTGTGTGTGTGTGTGTGTGTGTGTGTGTGTGTGTGTGTGT
>NC_068990.1:31502830-31505676 GCF_001194135.2 Octopus bimaculoides | reverse complement strand
GTTTGCTTGCCTACACAAACCACTTGACAGCCAGTGTTGGTTTGTTTATGTCCTTGGAACATAACAGCTTGGAAAAAAATCGATAGAATAGACACCAGACTTTAAAATAAGTATAGCAGGGTGGTGGTGGTGGTGGTGGGGGGGTCTATCTGTTTAACTAAAACCCATCAATGTAGTGCCCCAGCATGACCACAGTCCAATGACTGAAACAAGTAAAAGATAAAAGATAAGAAAATTATTCTTCCAGTCATAATTTATATATTGATACTTTTTAATATGTGTTGTTAATCTTGCTATTTCAGACAAATTTAGCAGACACCAGGAAAATTAAAATCTCTAGTGTCTAAGAAAATGAGAACCTCTTTTCTAGTTTTTGCACATTCACTTCAATACATATAATGACATTAAATTTCAGTTCTCTATTAATTTTCAAAAGGCTATTGAAAAAATAGCTAATTTATTAATTTTTCTTTTCTTTGCAGTCATTTTTGACTTCTCTTCATTATACAAGGGAGATACTTTTAGCCAATATATTCAATACATTTATTTATTTTCTTAAGAATAAGTTCACAAAAATAGTACAGTTGAAAATTTTCAAAGAAAATTTGGCATACAAGAGTAACATATAAAAGAATTCTAAAAGAAGAGTTAAATGAAAAGAAATGGTCAAATACCATAGTAAATATTTCAATGATAACAGATGTTTTCATTCAGTGTTGCAGCAAATTAATAGCTCTTGTTCTATACTTATTAAAAGACAAAAAGTAAAATGTACTGTTTCCTTTTTCAAGGAAATAAGAGAGAAGTCTAAAGCCTGCTTGATGGGTTGAAAAAAAAGTGTTACATAAAAGCTGATAAATTTCTATAATGATTAAATATCCAAAGAAGAAAAAATTCAATCAGATATGCTAAAAAAGGAGCTATAAAAAATGACCAAAGTTTCGTAAATTAGGGTATTTTATCCCCACTTATAGTTTGTTTTCTATTTCAAAAGATTTTTTCTTTTCTTTAACAATGAATTTAGATTTCTTTTCTAAACCCAATTAACTTGTACTTTGCTGGAGGTAAGATATGGTTTTGTCATTTTATTTCCATAGTTTGCTTGTTATTTCCTAACTATCGTGAAAATATAAGAATTTTGGCTGTGCAGTAGAACAAAATTTTAAAGAAAAAAGAATCTTTACATTTAAAGCAAAAGAAATTTAATAGGATAAAATAAGAGGTTTTTCAGTGTGAATTGCATTCAATTTTAATTTACATGAAAAGAGTAAAAATCTAAGCAAATATAATGATTAATTTTGTATTTTAATCTAGATGTATATTTACAGAATATATTTTTATGTAGGTAGATATGTACAAAGACTAAGAGACAGAAATATAAACAAATAGCCAGCATTGTAGAATTGCTTAAACATACATACACTTACATACATACATACATACATACATGCATACATACATTCACACCACACATATGTATGTGTATATATGTATGTGTGTGTGTATATATATATATATATATGTGTATGTGTGTGTATGTGTGTGTAAGTATGTATATGTGTGTGTGTGTGAATGTATACACACATATATATGCATGTACATATACACATGTACACATAAATGCAAGCATGTATGAGTATGTGTGTGTGCATCTGCGTGTATGCATATGTGCATGCATGTGCGTGTGTATGTGTGTGTGCACGCATGTGTATGTGTGTGTGTGCGTATGTGTATGTATGTGTGTGTGTGTGTGTGTGTGTGTGTGTGTGTGTGTGTGTATTTAACTTATATAGTAGATACACATATGTGTATGTATACTAAAAGTATACATATTCTAAAAGTGGAGCAATACAGAGATAGAAAACATGAATTATACAAAAACATGAAAACTTGTGAATATTTCCAAAGGTTCCAGCAGGGCTGAGTAATTAAGAATGCTTGCTTTCAGTCATGGGCCTAGCATCCTGGTCAAGTGTCTTCTACTGC
Organism: Octopus bimaculoides; assembly: GCF_001194135.2. Lineage (NCBI taxonomy): Eukaryota > Metazoa > Mollusca > Cephalopoda > Octopoda > Octopodidae > Octopus > Octopus bimaculoides. Next base: position 31,503,690 of record NC_068990.1, on the reverse strand, counting down.
GGCTTTGTGTTATCCAGTACCTTGGTGCCTTGTGAATGAAATTTAGTAGATGAAGAGTTTACAAAAAATTATCACACACACACACATCATCATCATTTCAATGTCCACTTTACCATGCTTGCATGGATTAGATGGAATTCGTTGAGACAGATTTTCTATGACCAGATACCCTTCTTGTCACTAACCCTCACCTGTTTCCAAGCAAGGTAATATTTCTCCGTGACCAGATATGCTTTTACAGAAGTCTGGTAATGAAGGATATAGCTTGTATGACTGACACTGCTGTATGACTATCATGCAATATCAAGGCATATGACAATAATACACACACACACACACATTGCATCTATATATATATATATAGGTGCAGGGATGGCTGTGTGATAAAAAGCTTGCTTCCCAACCACATGGTGCTAGGTTCAGTCCCACTGCATGGCACCTTGAGCAAATGTCCTCTGTAATAGCCTCAGGCTGACAAGAGCCCTGTGAGAAGATTTTGTACAAGGAAACTGAAAGAAGCCCATTATATAAAGCAATTAAGAGATAAAGCAATTAAGAGTATGAAGACAGGGAAAGCCCCCGGCCCATCAGGAATCACTGCAGAGATGCTCAAAATATCTGGCAGTGTTGGCTACAGCCTAGTCACCCGTATTACGAACCAGGTGATACACGAAGGAGTCATACCCAATGACTGGTGTAGCAGCACCATAGTAAACTGCTACAAAGGTAAAGGTGACGCTTTAGATACTAATAATTACAGAGGCATCAAGCTGTTAGATCAGGTTATGAAAGTTACGGAGAGGGTCATAGCCCAACTAATTAGGGAGCGAATCAATTTAGATGAGATGCAGTTTGGGTTC
>NC_068990.1:31500979-31501586 GCF_001194135.2 Octopus bimaculoides | reverse complement strand
AGACACCATTTCGAGCGTGGTCGTTTTCGTGCGGGTGACACGTAAAAGCACCCACTACACTCTCTAAGTGGTTGGCGTTAGGAAGGGCATCCAACTGTAGAAACTCTGCCAAATTAGATTGGAGCCTGGTGTAGCCATCCGGTTGCACCAGTCCTCAGTCAAATCGTCCAACCCATGCTAGCATGGAAAGCGGACGTTAAACGATGATGATGATGATGTGTGTGTTTGTGTGTGTGTGTGTGTGTGTGTGTCTCTCTCTCTCTCTATCTATCTATCTGTCTATCTATTTGTCTGTTGGTGTCTATGTTTGTCTCCCACCAGCACTTGACAACTGTTGTTGGTTTGCTTACATCCCAGTAACTTAATGATTCAACAAAAGAAACAGATGGAATAAATGCGACGCTTAAAATAAATAAATAAATGCTTGGGTCAATTTATTCAACTAAAATTCCTCAAGTTGGTACCCCAAGATGGTCACTGTTAAATGACTGAAACAAGTAAACAGTAAAAGATAAAATAAGATTTATATGTATGACGGGTTTCTGTCATACATACATACATACTTACACATACACACATATATATATATACACACATACATGTGTAT
>NC_068990.1:31497533-31500574 GCF_001194135.2 Octopus bimaculoides | reverse complement strand
ATATATATATATATATATATATATATATATATATATATATATATACATACATGCATACATACATGCATACATATATGTATACATATATATGTATGTGTGTGTGTGTAAATATATCTATACATACACACATACATATATACAGGTGTGGTGTAGCAAGAAGTTTGCTTCCCAACCACATGGTTTTGGGTTCAGTCCCACTGGATGGCACCTTGGCCAAGTGTCCTCTACTACTGATCTGGTCCACTCCCCATTGCACTAGATACTGAGTTCTGGCTAGTTCAGCACCCTGGATGTAATTATTGATGCCTCTTACCATGTAGTTGACTACTTCAGCTTCTAAAAACTTTCATGATGCAACATCTCACAGGCTAAACTCGTCAATTTCCACTTCTTTTGACACCAAGATGACATCATCATCATCAAACTAACAGACAATGGCAGTGCTGTGATGATGTGGTAGGCCAACCTCTGCATAACTGAAACACTATGACAACTCAAGAACCCTTTCTTGTAGCATTCTTTGCCTTCTGAAATCAACTCCCTCTACCAACACTGCATTTCTTTCATCCTCTACCAACTCTTTCCCTCCCTCTCTCACTCCCTCCCTCCATCCTTCCCAGCCTCCACTCTCATCCTCTGCACCCCCTGCTCCCACTGCACACTTTCTCCCTAAGCTATATGGAGCGGCAAATCCCAGCGGCCCCATCATCTCTGACTGTAACTGTTCCGCTGAACTCATCTCTGCCTACCTCAATATGCTCCTTGCACTTCTGGCTGCTGCTCTCCCCTCCCACATACATATACACATGCGTTATATGTATATCTATATATACATATATATAGTTTACTTTTTTACACATTCATATCCATATGCTTACATATATACATATATATATATATATATATATATATATATATATATATATATATATATATATATACATACGCATATATATACATACGCATATATATATATATGCATATACATATATATACATATTCACATACACACACACACACATACACACATACATGCATCAAGAACTATGTTCTTCCCCTCTTCAACTTCTCATTCTTCTCTAGCCCCTCCTGCCCCATTTTCATCATGGTTATTTACTTCTTGTACTGTCACCCTAATCAAGAAATTACAGCCATAAGCTATGAAAATATGTAAATCATTTAATAACTTCGGCATGTAATAGGACTGCCATATGCAATGATATCCATACATGTGCCTATATGTGGATGTTCACATATTTGCATAATTTGTATATGCACACCTGTGTACAAGCATACATACAAAGATATATAAATATATACATACATATATGAAGGTCATGCTTTAGATAGAAATAACTATAGGGGTATCAAATTACTGGATCAGGTGATGAAAGTTACAGAGAGGGTCATAGCCCAACTAATTAGGGAGAGAGTTAGCCTAGATGAGATGCAGTTTGGTTTTGCACCAAGCAGAAGCACTACTGATGCTATATTTCTGGTAAGGCAACAGCTGGAGAAATATCTAGCCAAAGATAAGCCTCTGTACTTGGCTTTTGTTGACTTGGAGAAAGCCTTTGACAGGGTCCCCCGATCCCTTATCTGGTGGTCAATTTGGAAACTGGGGATAGACAAGTGGTTGGTGAGAGCTGTACAAGCCCTGTACAGGGATGCTGTCAGTAAGGTGAGAGTTGGCAATGAGTATAGTGAAGAATTCCGAGTAGAAGTAGGGGTTCATCAAGGATCAGTCCTCAGCACCCTTTTATTCATTATAGTCCTCCAGGCAATAACAGAGGAATTCAAGACAGGCTGTCCCTGGGAGCACTTTATGCTGATGACCTTGCAGTGACTAACAACCTAGTCACTGCCAAAACTAGATGAAATTTAGGGTGTGGAAGCAAGGTCTAGAATTGAAGTGCCTTAGGGTCAACCATGCAAAAACCAAAGTCTCAGTAAGTAGGAAGGCTGTCAAACCACAATCCCCTTCAGGTAGATGGCCCTGCTTGATCTGTAGAAAAGGCATGGGTAGAAACTCCATACAATGTACCCTGTGTAAGCTATGGATACATAAAAGGTGCACATAAAAGCTATGAACACATGAAACACTGAAGATGTACAGACAACAGATTCCATCACATGCCAGGGGGAGAAACTAGAAGTAGTTAATAGCTTCTGCTACCCAGGCGACCAAGTCTGTAGTGGGGGTAGTTGCTGAAAATGTAGTGGCTAGAATAAGAATAGCTTGGGCAAAGGTAAAGTCGATTTTGGTAGAATTTGAACTCAGAATGTAAGACAGACCACTAAGCATTTCGCCTGGTGTGCTAATGGTTCTGCTAGGTTGTCACGTTGATCTGAAATTCAATATTGGTAAAAGCTTAAACTAAAAATTTGGTTTCTGAAGATGCTATCTATATTCACAAACAAGATCTTTTCATATCATATTCATCAGATGGAACATGTATTCATCCTACACAATACATTCTTGTAGGAACATTAATGATATTCTTCTTTTTGCGGTGTCTAGGGTACCCTGTAATGATGATAAATGTGCAGTTTTAGATGGTTTGCAAGTTGTTAAGTTGATGGAGGTGAGATTGAAGATCCTGTCATGGTTGATATAGTTCATGAGAACTTTCATATATTATTTGTAAACTTATGTAGAGTACTGTTGATTATTGATCCTTTTAGTCACCAACTATTATCATCTAATATAACCAAAAGAAACAAAGATTAAGAAGTAACCAGAGTTCTCAAGAAAGGATATGCAAATCAATGCATTCCATTAAAGCAGAAGTGAACATATGCAAGACTTTTCTTAAGTTTCTAATAGTTTGTTTTGTTTCAATTTCAATTCCTAATGTTGGGTAATTTCAAGGAATAAAGATCAGAAACAAAATGTCTGACACTGAACATTTCAAAATAGTTTCATATTTCAAGACCAGCCGGAAGGAAACTACAACAACAACAACAATAGACAATGAAATCAACAAACTTAAAAACACACTTCCATACACTTGTTAGCAAGTATACATACACAAATCATA
>NC_068990.1:31494789-31497355 GCF_001194135.2 Octopus bimaculoides | reverse complement strand
TATATATATATATATATATATATATATATATATATCAATAGAGTATTGAAGGAAGCATTTAAGAAAGGAAACATTAAATTAAACCATCTAGTCGACATGTATTTCTTATTTTTTATTACTCAGAATTTTTATATTGCCAACACAAACATATATATACATATTTATATATTGCCAACACAGACACAGGTGTGTCTGTGTGATTAAAAAGTTTGCCTAACAATAAAAGGTTCAGTGTTCATTCCTACTGAGCAGAACATTGACAAGTATCTTCTATCATGTGTTTAGGTTGACCAGTACCTTGTGGATGGGATTTGGTTGATGGAAGCTCATTATATATATATATATATATATATATATATGCACATACATACATACATACATACATACATAAATGTCAAATGATGAAAATTTGTGCTCAACACCACATTGGTGTATATAATTTCTGTATTTGTGAATTAAGGCTACCATTGGTTTCATGTTAAAAAAAGTAGGAAAATACCCTAGTGTCTTAACAATTTTTCAAGCCAATCACATGGCAAACATCACAAAAAACTGTGACTCAGAGTTTCGCATTCTCATTTGTTGGACAGTTTGACCACAAATGTCTGACAAACGGAAACGTGAAACTCTAAGTAATAGTTCTTTTGTGAAGTTTTTGCAGCTTTGATAAAAAAGCATATTACTTCAATGTGAATTGAAATGTTTTGCTCAAGAACACAACACAGCACCAATCTGGGAATCAAAACCATGATCTTGCAATTGTGTGTGTGACATCCTTAACCATTAGGCCACATGCCTTCATTTAAAAGAACACTGATTTTCCATATATTTATATATGCATATATGTTTGGAAAACCAATGTTTATTGACTTACAGATGTTTCTTTGTTATTACTCTTGTTGCTAGAAATATAGCAAACCAGTGATTGACCCATTGGAAACCTTTAACCAACAATGCCATTGTTCACAAACTGTGATATGAAATATATATAGACCGAGACCTTTGGAAATATGCTGTGAGTGAGAAGACCCCGGCTCCTGTACAGGTGGCACATAAAATACACCATTTTGAGTGTGGCCATTGCCAGTACCGCCTGCCTGGCCTTCGTGCCGGTGGCATGTAAAAGCACCCACTACACTCTCAGAGTGGTTGGCATTAGGAAGCGCATCCAGCTGTAGAAACTCTGCCAAATCAGATTGGAGCCTGGTGTAGCCATCTGGTTTCACCAGTCCTCAGTCAAATCGTCCAACCCATGCTAGCATGGAAAGCGGACGTTAAACGACAATGATGATGATATATACTTACTCACACCCCATTCTGACTCTCTCATCAAGGGAGGAGACACCATAAACCTACTTTTTAAAGCCTCCATTTAATAGCAGATATTATAGCACAGAGTGTGTGGAAGTTGAGAATCATAAGGAATTTGTTTTTTGTATTATAAATGTAATGGTACATGCTATCTTACAGAAATGTGCAATATATGTATCTGTGTATGTGTCAGTGTGTGTGTGTGTATGTGCACATGCGCATGTTTGTGTGTGTGTATGTTCCTTAGTAGACACCAGAAGGGTTCAGCAAGTGAAAAGGGAATAGAGAAAAGACAGTAAGAGAAAGAAAGTGAAGATGATGAGAGAAAAAAAAAAAGCTGCTACTAAGAAAAAGGGAAGGTACAACTGACATTTCATCATTGTTTTGAAATATTTGGAGTAAGATGTTTTAGGGATCCAGCCAGCCAGCATAACAGAGGCAGGGAGAAAGAGTTAATGGACAAAGAAGCAGTTTTTATGGAAGAGGAAAAGAGCATGACAGAAGCTTATGTGGAAAGATAAAGGGAATAAGCTGTGGCAGTTTGTGACTAATCCAGCTTTTCCTCATCACAATGAAGTATGTGAGGTCTATGAAATGAATGACAGCATTACATGACATGAAAGGATTGATGGAGCAATTGTCAATAGAAAGAGCCGACAACATTAATATTCACATGATATGAGATTTATTTACTTTGCATACAACTATAAAATATTTACTTACCATAATATACCATATATATATATTTGCATATATCTGTGTGTATGTATGTCTATATGTATGTATATGTATACACACACACACACACACACACACACACACACATATATATGTATATATATATATATGTGTATGTATATATACCTGTGTGTGTGTTTGTATCTGTATATATATATGCGTGTATGTGTGTATAAAAGGAGCACTCCATCAGTTGTGACAATGAAGGTCCCAGCTGATATGATCAATGGAACAGCTTGCTCGTGAAATTAATGTGCAAGTGACTGAGCACTCCACAGATATGTGTACCCTTAACGTAGTTCTCAGGGAGATTCAGCATGGCACAGAGTGTGACAAGGCTGGCCCTTTGAAATACAGGTACTACTCATTTTTGCCAGCTGAGTGGACTGGAGCAACATCAAATAAAATGTCTTTCTTGCTCAAGGACACAACATGTCGCCAAGAATTGAACTCACGATCATGAGGCGAATACCCTAACCACTAAGCCATGCGCCTTCATTATATTAAATACATATAT
>NC_068990.1:31482422-31493504 GCF_001194135.2 Octopus bimaculoides | reverse complement strand
TGCAGCAGTCATTCCATCAGTCTTCAATATATTTATCCATATCCATGTCATTGGCCTATTTTAGTTACTTTCCTTAAACTCAGTTTCTTTAAATTTGTGAAATGCATAATTCCCTGCCTTCTAGAATTAAGCTTATTCTATAAAATCTTCAAAAGACACTCTAAAATAAAATTTTTATTCATCTATATTGTCTTTTAAAAAAGCTTCCTTTTAGAAAGTGGATCTATTGGTAATAATTCTCAATTAATTTTGGTAGATTTGTTTTAATCAAAATATTACTAACCTAGTTATTGCAATATATAAAGAACTAACAAAATTCTACATTGCTCATCATGAAATAAAAAGTTTATTTGCAAAACTTGAAATTTTTTATTTTAATAATTTAAAATAGAAGCCTTTTTTTTTTTGTTTTGCTTTCAATATTTTGCAATTATACATTTTATATAACTTATAAATCAATAGAAATGTAACTTATTCAAAAATATTTATTACCCAAGGACACTTGTTTGATATTGTTACAGTTTGCCAGTAACACAAATTAATGTATACTTATATGTCTTGTGCATAGGTACATGTGTGTTTGTATGTGAGTGTGTGTGCATTTATTTACATCTCATTACATAAGTTCAATTTGGAAAAAGAATATTAAAAATTCTTCTAATCATCATTTAATCATTAACATGCATTCTTAAGTAACCATAAAAATATAGACTATAACATAATTGTAATGTCTATGGAATGGATTTCCTCTGCAAACCAGTTAAGTATCTCTATGAGCACTGATACTACAAACATGTGAGATATTGTCTTATTGTAAGAGGAGAGCTCCAACTAACATATTTCTAAGTCTGACATAATATTCTCTGTTCGCTCTATCTTTATATTCAACACCTTTGTATGATATATTCTCATCAATGCCCAGGTATCTGCAGCCTCCTCACTTGTGTAGAATGGGCGAGATAGAGAGAACAATGATGCACAAGTTTGGGGTTTGGGAAACTGATTTTCCGTGTTTAAGAATCAAGTTTTGGCCAAATTCCTTTCCCATGTCAGCTAAAAATGTTAACTCCAGGTGTGTTTTGACATTGCATTTTAGCATAGATCTTCAGATCATTCACAAAAAAATTAGGGGTTACATTGATCGCTCTAGTAATTGAAGACACCAGTGTATAACCATTTGATTTTTGTAACAAAAATGATAACAGATTTAATGCCAAAATAAACAAAAGTACAGAGAGAATATTGGAATGATCCTTTTAAAATATTTATAACACCAGAAACCATTGTTCTACTTTTAGCTGTGTGAGGATTGTTGCCCAAATTTTTGTGAACCTCTCAATGGCAGCAACTAAGGTAGCAAGTGCAGAGACTTCAACAGCTGTGAGTGGGGAAAAGAGTCCAATGCTTTCCTATAATCAAGCTACATTGTTACAAGGTTTCTCTGGTGTTTGCATATTTCAGTTAGCACAGCTTTGTTTATCGAAAATTGTTTGACACATCCCCTCACTCCATTCTTTCCACCAGCTTCTTCATCAATCACTATGTTGTTTGACTCACAATGTTCCTGGAAGAACTGGCTGAGACAACTTGTGTAAACCTTGAGCATAACATTTAGGCAAGCAATGGTGGTCTCATTCTTGGCTACAAAATTCATCCATACTATTATAGTAAACCAATTTGATATGCCAATCTGGTCTTCCATAGTTCTTTTGAATATGCACATTAATGGATTCCTGTAGGTCAGCCTCTATTAGGTCTCTTCAAGGTGCCTTTTCATTATGTATGTATTTATTCTGTCCTCTTTCTCTTTTTAATTTAGAGTAAATTTTGAATGGTCAACTACTCAGTGGCAAGGTTGTGAAGGAAAACACCTTGTTTTGTTCATCATCATTTAAATCTTAAGAAAGTCTTGAAGATTCTTATAGCCCCAGGTATTGTGATCATATGTAGTGTATAAATTCAGTGTATGAATTGTAGTGTATGAATTCTCTCCAAGAACCCAAGTTCTGTTATACTTTGCTCCAAATGGGTTGGTATGTACCCTGTTGCTCCAATAATATGTATGAAGCTGAAAGTGTATCCTGGGTACAAGATTTACAAATTCCTTATCAATGGTTCATTGATGTCCTCTTGCTCTTGTATTTCTCTAACCACATTGGTATTCAGAGAGCTGCTGATTACCCCATCAGAACATATCTTTTCCTTGTGATTTCACACAACAATATCTGGCTGGTTGTGTTTTAACTTGATGGCTGCCTGAATCTTTAAGTTTCATCAATATTCTTTTGATTCATCCATCTCAGTATAGTCAACTTCATCTGTAGATGTTTTCTTTTTTGTTATCCTGTTCCAGACCGTTCTGGCCCCAGCATCATGACTCATGGGAAAATAAAGTCTGGAAGACATTCTCTCACAGCTAGCAATAATGTGGTTGATGTGTTCAGTATTGTTGCACAGCCTACATTTGGTGTTTGTCAATGTTTTCTGCTTCTGATACTGTAGGTACTTGACCGGGATCTGTTGGTCTTGAATTATGCAGAGGTAGCCTCCAAAGTGGGATATCATAAACTTGTTGGTACTCCATGCAAGGCTTTTGACTTGACCAATTCCTTTTATGCTTTGAGATTTTCACGCCAAGTAACCATGTACAATCTTCTAAGTGAACTGGTCTATCTTTTTAGTATGTATGTATGTATGTATGTATGTATGTATGTATGTATGTATGTGTGTATGTATGTGTGTATGCATGTATGTTATTTTGTTAGTATGTACTTAAGTATGTATATCACTTTAGCTTTATCCTAATATGATAAAAACCCAATAAACAATACCCAAAATTTCCATATACTAGCAGTTTTATAAGTATACAGCTAGAAGTTTGTACAAGGAACCATGAAACAGTAATAATAAAATCATGATTAATGACTGGCTTAAATATATCCTTTGAACTAGATGATCAGAGATCAACAGAAAATGCATTCTACTATCTTGGGACAGGGAAGCTTTGTTATCATATTTAGTGGCTGCAAAATGAAGATATGTCAAAAACAAGTCTTATACAAGAGGATGAGAAATAACAGGATCAATGCTTTGAAGACTTTGTCATTAGTAAAGTTTTAAATATTATCCTCTGATCAATATTGATTTAGTAAAGTTATATGTAGTAATCTTTGGTACTATCACAATTGCATTTATTGAAGATAAGACAGGTTACAGCATTCTGAATTTATTAATGTTTGATCTGGTGATATCAAAAAAATAATGAATTATACATTTTATACATTTCCAATTTAAAGCTAATTAATGTATGGATATTTCTATGTAATTGAGACAATCTATTTTTTCTGAGAGGAAGAAGCAGCTGTCAAGGATCTTATTGACATGGGCATTGATGTTAAGTGCAGAGTCTAATGAATTATAAGATACTTTGCATTCAGCAACAATCACAAAGTAATTTATATTTGAAGTAAAATCCAGTTGAGATAAAGCCCTAGTAACAACAACAGAAAAAGAAAACAAAAACAAAAGCAAGATGTGGCCTTGAAGTGAAAGAAAGACTACAAATGAAGTAATCAAGTAGATGATTGTAACTTTATTATAGCCAAGAATGTAGCTGACTACAGGTGCTATGTCATTCAATAGTGCCCTCAAGATATAAACTACCTTTTAAAGCAGTGTTGAAAATCACACAAGTTTAAACAATGCTTTAATATTGATGAAAGCATCAGACTTTCCCAATGTTGTGCCTAAATATATGCTTACAAAAATATATCTATTGTCATGAGGTATCATAACATATAAAGGATGTCTCAACTTCTATTTATGGAAAGTTTTTAAGAATAAGTAAATATCTGAGTTTTGTAATTAGTCATAATGTTAATTATTAGCAATCTAATCGTTTCTCACACCTAATGAATGGTAAGGAATGATAAAGAAGACTGTCTTAAAATGTTGAACTGTTTTCAGTTATAGAACCATTCATGAAAGAAGGCTGTATAAATGAAAATTTAAGAATATAATGCTGACTTTGCTTGCATGAAATAAAATATTGCCAGCCTTAAATTGCTAGTACCTATGAAAACATCATTTGTTATATTTATCAATAAATACATGGAAATGAATAAGTTTATCTGTGTATACAGGCTATATGTGTGCATTTATACATTAACAGAAAACTAAATATGTGTGCATATGTGTATGCATGCATATGTGTGCATGCATACAAACATCCAAGTTTGTGTGTGTGTTTTGTATGCATTCTGACACAGATGTAATTTCTCTTTTGAGGTATCTAAAGAAGGAAAAAAACATTTTGTAGTGCCATTTTCTTTTTTCATAGCCCACCATCCCCTGTAGTACTATTTTTTCAATACATACAACAATTTAATATTTACATTTAATTAAGATCATTGGACTTTTTTGTAGCCCTTTTAGTAGCGATGTTTTTATAAATCTATATTATGTCTGAAAGAATACTTTCTAAATGAAGTATTGTAAAGTTATTAAAAGTGAATAGAACTTGATATTCTTTTATTTTGCATCTTCATACAGGAAACAACAAATTATATTTACTGGGTATTTTTTTCTTTTGATATAATAACATCAGAGAAGAAAATATGAATAACCACATTTATTCATAAGAAGTATGGATATCTAGAATTGTGGTTAGAAAGTTACTTTTCTATGTTAAAAACTACAAATGAAATATTAAAACAATATTTAAGCCAACTAAATGAAACAAACATAAAAATGTACAAATTTTAAAGAATTTCTTCCTATATATTTGACAAAATGAAACATTTTGAATAAACTATTCATGTTTTTATGAGGAAGAAAAGCAATACTGCTAATGTTGCATCATAGAATGTTCTAAACAAAATTTCCCTTCTTCAAATCATTCTTCAAATCACAATATTATACAAATTAATAGTTGAACAGGGAAAATTATAAATGGCAGAAATCAGATATCATACAAGAAAGGAATTCATTCAGTTTATAATGTAAAGTTAAACACCAAATTAAAAGAGATTTGAAAGTTAAAAAGATTTTTTTTGTTCTATAAGTTAAAAAGATATTTTCTTGTTCCATCTCTGTGTGCTGCTGCAAATGGTCATATTTCAACTCAAATACCTTAATACTGGTATTCATCACCTTTCATTTTCAAGTGACTTTACACTTTCATCCCCATTCTACTTAATAAATTGGTTTTATTTTATGGCAACCTAGCATTCAGTCAAATCTTACACATTTTCCCCTTCTTTACTGAAAATATCAGGATGGCCCTCTCTTTAACATTTGGCATGATTGTAGTCACCGCACTTCCAGTAAAAATTAAATTTCTCAGAAAAGAATTATTCTTTCATTTGTATTAAACTCTTATTTACAATTACCAAAGCTTCTCCTGAAATACAAATTTCTGTAAGTTCTTTCTTCAATAAATATATAGATATCACTGCTCAATTGGATCCATCATCTTTTGTCATCACTTGTGTGTTGCTTTTGTGGACAAAATTCCATCAGTAACTTGCCTTCACTTGTGTGTTGCCCTTGTGAACATAATTTATCTTTCATCAGTAAGATGTGCAATCTCATCTGTCAGAAAGCATTGATTTCAAGGATATATCCACACCAAGAATGTGCTTCCATGAAAGCTTTTCTTATCCTTATCACTGCATTCAGTTATTAAACAACTTGAAAGGCTCTTCCATTTGCTGACTATCATTTTCTTTCAATATGGACCAGCACTTATTTGGCTGCACTCTGTCTGAATTAGAGCTTCAATTTATTTGGAACCCCACTCTATTGTTGTGGTATATAAATGTAAACTCAATATGAAAGTGTAGCATTTACCTATACTTGAATGTATTCTCTTGACTATTTGATACACTGGACAAACACAATGATTGCTTAAAATTGATTCTTAGACCATTCTCTATCCTGAACGTTGCAAATCTGTAAACAAGAATCTTTGACACTCCTAAGATTCCAATTATTTAAAATTTGTAAATAATGCTGAAGCTTTGGTCCAGAGCAATTATTTAAGTCTCAATTGTTGAAAATTTTGGTGTTACCACAGAGTAGCAAATTGGTGCAAAAGATATTTGGTAACTTTTAAAAGTTTGGAGGCTAATATTTTCATAAAGATACACCTTCTCCATAGTTACTTGGACAAATTTCTTGAGAATCTTGGTGATTTTAGTTAGGAATATTAGAGAGAGATTCCATCAGGATATAAAGGTTATAAAGGAAAAATATCAAAACAGATGGGGCAGACAACTGCTGGATGATTGTAGCGATCATCCAAATACAAAAGTAAATTGTAGAAGCAGTATTTTTTTAATTGGGATTACTTTTTTAAAGTTATTAGCTTTCTTCACACATCTCCTTTGTGTATTTCATGTTTTGACTTTTGTATGATTCAAGGAAACAAAAAACAGTTTTGAATAATATATGAATTTATGTTTGTATAGCTACCTGTCTACCTGTCTCTCTATCTATCTGTCTATTTGCCTGTCTGTTTGTCTTTCTGTCTGTCTGGCTATCTATCAATCCACCTATCTGCCTGTCTATCTGTCTATTTGTCTATCTCTACCACCTGTCTGTTTGTAAGTATGTCTTACTCTCTTACTTGTTTCAGTCATTTGACCGCAGCCATGCTGGAGCACCACCTTTAGTCGAGCAAATCGACCCCAGCACTTATTCTTTGTAAGCCTTAGCTATTTATCTATAACATCAAAATAGAAGAAAAATCTGTGTAAATTCCAAATACAAAAATAATTATTAATTGTTAACAAAAAAGGTATTTCTACCAATGAATCAGTTCATGTATGTCCATGCAAGATTTATGTACTAGAATGGTTAGATGCTTACTAACACTATCAATCCCTGACACAATCCAGTTTGGGTTTTAACAGTTAATTTCATGTCTGTACAAAGTAACTTCAGGTTCAATTCCTAAGCATTATTCCTACTAGATATCTATCATCTGTACTTTGTTTTTGTGCTTGAGGAAAAATGACAGAAATCCTAAGCAGAAATTTGCTATATCACATTAGGTTGTAATAGACATCTTTTTCTCTCTATCAAAACTAGAAATAGAACATGTCTTGCTGACACAGACCATCACCAGTTTCCTTGGATTCTGTTTCATCTGATATATATACATATATACATACATGCTATACCAGCAGTGAATGATAAATTTCACCCTGTGCTTTCATACTGTCTTTGTAACAGATGAGATGTCTTGGCATAGCTCTTTGTTAGCTATTTGTTGATACCATGAGATGTTTAGAGCAACATGGGACACTCTGCTGTATGAGTCATTTACAATTTTGTTCATAGGAACTGCAAGTGTTCATATTATCAAACCATAAACTAAAATTGATTCAACTGTGGCTCTGTAGATGTTTATTTTAATTTTTGTGAAAGATTAGATTTCTGTATCTTATCCAAGTAGTTAAGTGCTCACCATTCTTTACTAATCCTGATTTTCATATTACTCTTAGATTTAGAAATATGATGTCCAAAGTATTTGTAGTTCTCTTCACTTTTGATTTTTTCTCCATTCAGAGGGTGTCAACTTTCAGTTCCATCGTGGTTGTAAGACATTCCATTTTTGCATTATTGATTTATAGTTCAGTCTCACTGGCATTTTTCTTCAGCGCATGTGAGAGGATAATGGCATCTTTCATATGATCCCTGATTATTGCCAGATTGTTGACATAATCTACATCTGTAATTTTCTTGGCAGGATATCTATCATTTTTTTTTCTGTAAAAGAGTCAAATCAATGTGATTTTTTTTGAGTTCAGTGACTTCCTTAATACATAATCAAAGCAAAAGCTGAAAAGCTATGGTGTGAAGGAATTGCCTTGTAGAACTCTGGCAGTAATCTGAAAGAAGTCTGTATTTTTGTCAGCAGAATGAACTTTAGCTTTAATGTTCTGATACTGTATCATTATAGCATTCACAGTTTCTCCAGCAATGCCATAAGATAATAATATCTTTCGTTTTCCTTCTTTGGATCAAATCAAAGACTTTTATGAAATCTATAGAAAGTGGATAGTCAGGCTGATGAGACCTGCTACTGGTACCATGTAAACCAGTACTACCTGTTTCATGAGTAGCTCGCTACTCTTGTGAAGAAGGTGTCTTGACACCCAGCAGGACTAAAAACAAGATCTGTCAAAGGGCAAATGTGTTCCTTCATTGCCAATGCCCATGCAGTTGGGAAAAGCAATGGTAAACCACCCTAATATCTTTGCTAAGATGAGAAAGTCAGAAGGAAATAACACTATAGTTTCATCTGATGGGAGAACTCATGCTTAATTGGGAAGAATTTCATTGTAGTGTTATCAACACACTACAAAAGTTTATGATACATGAGAATAATGATAGAAAGTAGAAGTACTGGTATATTCTTCTTCATACCTTCAAAGATTCGCTTGATTTGTAAGTATTTGCTCTATCATTGATCTATCTAATTGAAAGCCATTCTGATTCTTTGCTGTGACTAATGCCAGAGTGGTTTTCAAAAATTGCTGGATAGCATAATTATCGATGACAATATTGAAGGCATTCACATCATGGCAATGTTTTCTCATAAGCAAAACTATTTAGAAGTATGATAAAAATTTGGCTCAGTTTATTTCAATTTCAAACTCAACATTGCATTGAACAATAACAAATATCTTTTCTGCCTAACGTCTGTTTGTTACCTAGGATACAAAAATAGAAAATAATTCTTCTGTAGCTTGGAAAGATTGATACCTCTGTTGATCAACCAACATCTATCAATGCTAAACAACTACATCTACTGTTTGTCTAGTTAATACTAAAAAAGACAAGCATTGCTTTTCCTGGAGTAAATTCAACCTTACCTTTTTGCTGTAAAAAGAGACATCTAGATGATAGTTATTTCTTAAATTTTCAACGGCTAATGTATGCCTCTCTCTCAAACCTTGTTTGCCTGAAATTCCATTACCTGCTCAAACTGATGTTTCCAGTGCTATAATTTCAGGTATCCTTTCATAGTGTAATAAACCTGTCACTTTCTTCTCCAGAACTCTTTCTTACTTTGAATAAAATCACTCATCAATCAAAAAAGGTGGCTATAGCTATTACAGCCATTTGAATGCTTAACTCTTACAACTACTTGTTTGTAATTATAAATGAATACTCAAGGATTCTTTTTTGTTTGAATGTTCACATATGATGGTTTCTACATTTATTCAATATCTTTAAAATTTATATCTGGAGATATTTCTACTTCTTTGGAGAACAAAAATATTGCTTAAAATAAACAACTCCACCCCCATCTATTGGAAGCAACCAAGTAGAGTGTTTAAATAGAATTCTACAGAGTACAATAATACTTGCCCTTTGTTCAAGAAAGTTGGCAGAAAAGTGATGGAGTAATATTTTAACAATTCCACTCTTTGCACTGTATTGAGCAGTCATTTCATGGACAACTATTTAATTTTCCACGACACTTGTCAATGGACTAGATCTTACTTATTGAATGTCTAAATCTGGAGAAGCTCTACTCAGACAATTTAATCCTAGTAATTATTATGATCCAGAAGTCAAGCATACTAAGCTAATTTGTGCTACTTATTACTATACTCATAACAAATACCCAGATAATCAAACTGATTCTATCTCAATTGTAAATATAGCCTCCATCAGTAAGATCAAGCTAAGAAGAAAATTCTACTGAGGGGAGTACCACTGGTGAATGTTGTTGAAGAAGCCAGCCCAAGTGGGTTCTGGAACTGATGATAAATGTTCCATTGATGAATTCTGAAGTGACATACAAAGAAATTGGGCTCAATAAGCATGAAAGCAGAGTGGTCCATAATGATTCCACCACTCAGATTTCTTGGTTACTCACCAAAGAACCAGAAAGCGTCGGAAAAACTCAATGTTTAAGGCATCAATGAATGCTACAAAATCATAATTGTTACTTTATGGTTCAATTGCATCATGATATACTTTAATTGAAGTTGGAACTAGTCATTTGCAATAAATATGTTGCACTTATGCGTTGAAAACTGAAGTTGGATGTTTTAGCTAAATAAAATGATTTGATTCTCAGTAACTGTTTCTCATCCTTCACAATAATTTATTTTAACTATTTATAAACTGTTGGTAATTCATGTAGCATTTTTTAAAAACTTGAATGAATAAGATTCATAAATCTTCAGCTGACAGACTGGTGTCAGGCTCTCAGCTAAAGATTCATGAATGTCATAAGTGAACTATGTTGTAAGTAAAGTAAGGCTTTCTTTGGAACTATTTGTTTGGTAGCAAAGAAAATAATTCCAAAGAGAAACAATTCTGTGGAGTATCACAATTCACAATAGAATTTTGTTGCTCAGTGTTTTAATGTATTGAGATTTAGATATTCATTCACCTATTGTCATAAATAAACTCTTTACTGTTCCAGTGTAATTAGCAACGTTCACTTTTTACTGACTATTTCATTGAAATGAATTTACATTTTAGCCAATTCATTCAATTTTTCTTGGTTTGATTAATGAAATATTTACAATCACATGATAAAATGAAAGAATGCTTTTCAGAGTTTTAGAAAATCAATTAAGAAAGGTTTGTTGCAATTATACTAGAAAAAGTACATGGAAAAAATGTAAACAATAATAACCTTCTGCTTTTATGAAACATATTTAAATATATAAATTTAAAGAAACAAAAATGTATAACTGCTGTTCATTAGCAATATGGTTTGGTAGTTTGTTTTTAAAACTAAGAGGGATTTTATCAGCTTTGAACTTTTAATGCAATCGTTCCAAATCTCAATCCTTTTGCATTCCTATTCTAGACATGCAAATCTCAATGAAACTTTGTGATCCAAGATTTATGACAGCAATGAAAACATTGAGAAAAGGGAGAATCAAATAAAAACAAAGATACAAATCATTTTCAAAGTAACTTTTAGAACTAACGAAACATTTTATATTTTATTTATTTATTTATTTGGCTCATTTAGCTCTAGTGTTTTCTTTTAAAATATTTGTTTATTTTGAATGCTATCTTTTTTTTTTTTTTTTTTTTTTTTTT